>NC_027749.1:11027708-11030055 GCF_000695525.1 Brassica oleracea var. oleracea | reverse complement strand
GAGCATGGTTCACGATTTAAGAGACGAATATCGAATGCTGTCATGCTGATGCAGTTAAGTTTTTGGAGACCTTTTCGTTCAAACTCCAAACAAAACGGAAATTTTGATGAATTATGTGAATGAGTAATGTATTAAAAAGTTACATATTAAGCTAATCATCCTATATATTAACTGAGAAGTCATTTTAGTGACTTTTGATAACGTTTCGCTAAATTTTAAAAAACTGTTATAATTTGATTGGTTGATGATTTTTATTAAATATTTATTTTAATCAAATTTAAAAATAAAAGGAAATTCTATAACCAATTAATACAAGTTACCAAAAAACACAAGTAATATTACAAATAATAATTTACGGTAACTAATTGCATAATTATAGAAAGAATATATAATGTTTCATCAATTTTTTATTTTTATAAATTATTTACTTATAATTATTTTAAATATTTAAATATATTTTATAGAAATAAATATAATAGTTGTATATTCTTATAAAAAGAATTATATTTGTATGTAAGGCACTATTAGAAATTTTATGTTTTTTTTTAAACCCACACGAGATTTATAAATCATTTATAAAGATTTTGAAATTATTTAAAAACATTTTTTTAATTATGGCCTACAAAATCATTTTACTAGAGTTTATAAATCATTTATGAGACTTTTATCAAATCTATTTATATAAATCTTAAGCACATCTCGTTTAGATGCAAAATGGTAAATGCTTTTAGATCTAATTATAATTGTATAAATGTATATTTATAATGATTTATAAATTATATAGAATTATTTCACACCTATTATCTTATCTATTAAAATAGAAGTAATTTAAGTGACTTATGGTTATTATGTTAAAAAAATAAGTCATTTAAATAAAATAAAATTATAACACATTATTTATTTTTATTTTTTATATATTAAAATATAATTATTTAAGTGATTTTTTTGTTACATATATGTTCATAGGTGAAATCTTAAAATTTCAATAGTTGATATTTTAGATTATTATTTATTTTTTCAGTGCTAAAATAAAAATTAGTTTTACAATCAATTATATGCGAATTTTAAGTTTAAATATTGTTTAATATCTTCTAAAAATAGATACTGAACATTTTTGATTATCAAATTATTAAATGCTAAAATTAATTTTCATATTACTAATTATTATTCAACAATTATAACATAATAAACATAACATGTACTTTTTCTATAATATTATCATCCACGAAATCGCAGACAAACACCTAGTTAGCCTAAAATAAAAAGAAACATATAGCAAAATGATCAGCCCTACTTTGCACCATATTAATCGTCATTTTTGTCACTTCTGTCCAAAATCTTGTCTTATCCATGTGAATCCCTACGATCCTTTTCAACGGTTATATACTTATATGGAAACAATTACTTTTTGAATGTAAGTTATAAGATCAGATTAAAGTTAAATTTTCAAAAAAAAATAGCATATGTCACTCAAAAGAAAAGTTAAATACCCCAAAATACTTAAACAGAGTTAAATCCTAGAAGGACTGGATATATCATATTCAACTTTAGCTGGGTTTAGTGTATTGAATTTTTTTTATCATAGAAAACATAGTGGTAATAATATCCTAGAACTAAAAAATGAAACCTTATTTACAGGAGAGTTAGGTAACCAAAATTATAAACTAAACCAACAAAGAAGATTAGTTAGAATTGGTCAACTTCCAGTTTAATAATCTAAATATCATTGACTTTGTAAAACTCCTTGACATACGTCAATTGAAGATCTCGCAAAGATTTTATTTCATATAAAACTGAATTATTTCTATTATTGAGCTGCCGAACCTAGGGATTAATTATTTATTCTAATATGTTTTCTCTTTTTTTTTGATCGAATGTATCCTCTCTCTTTTTGGTTTAAAATTGTTATTTCGCCAGGTTATACAGTTTGCACCCAAAAAATATGTTTTATAATTCCACCAAAATATGCTTTATAATTGAAATCATATTTACTTATAGCTTTACACGATTTGACGATTAGCAACGTGTGACGAGCCACTAACAAGTTAGTATTTATCGTTTAATACTGAAACTAGATTATTATCCGCGCTTTGCGCGGAATAAACATTATATATAAAAATTATTTTATGTATTATATGTTCTTACATATTATGAAATAATAAATATATATTGAATAATTAAAAGTCAGTAACTATTACATATATAATTAAATTGGTGCGAAAGTATAAATCAATTTTATTAATCCAAACATTTTTAAAAAAAAAATTTGATAGGATATGTAATTAAATTTAAATGATATTAACATACATAGTATATTTTTAATATTAATGTCTATTTTTTTTTAAAT
>NC_027749.1:11020489-11027551 GCF_000695525.1 Brassica oleracea var. oleracea | reverse complement strand
TTAAACCATGGATCGCAAAATTTGAATGTGAGACTTTTAGCAGTTTTAGTAATTTATAATCATTTTTTAAAAATTCAAAAAAAAAATATACAGAAAAATCTAAATTTTTAATAGTTATTATTTTAATAGTTTTAAATTCAAAATAAAAATATACAGAAAAATTATTTTAATAGTTTTAAATTAAACAAATTTGATAGAAGATACATTTTTTCAGATCTTTATTATTCAAAATCATTAATTGTCATATATACTTTACCCTCATTAGGCAATTCCGTAATCTTTATTTAAGGAAATAATAAATGACATTAATAATGAATTTATGGTTAGTTTAATAAAAAACTTATTATATAATTAGATGGACCAACCAATTTCTCTAATAATTCTAAGAATCATCTTAGTGATGACATGTGGCTACAAAAAGAAGTTGTAATGTTTCACAAATAATATATAGGGGATATATATACATCTAGTGCAAATCGTTTAAATAATCTCTAACACCTCAATTTTGTAAGCATATATGATGGTCGTATGCCAAACCTAAGCTTAATACCGTACTATTAATATTTAAAATTACATTTGAAAAACAATTTTAATTTCTCAACAATATTTTTTCTCTATAAAGTTTGGTTAGGGATGACAAGTGATATAACATATCAACTGTATTACTACAGAGTCACAGACCATCATGTTATGTCTTAATACTTTTGCTCCCCTTTAACAACTGCAATATTTATTTATAATACGTTTATAATATATCACATTGATATACTCCATCCGTTCCACAAAAATAGATTTTTTAATATTTTCACATATTAAAAAAACACATTAAACTACCGTAAGAAATGTATCATTTTCTGTAATTTTTAATTTTCAGTAACTTTTAACCAATAGTAATTCAATAAAGTTAATTAATTTTTTTGATCTTTACAATTTTTTCATTGGAAACACACAAAAAATACATTTTTTTGAAACAAATTTTTTTCTAAAAATTCTATCACTAAGAAACAGGGGGAATATAATATAGCTAGAAATAATCGATGTGTTTAACATAAATAGTACAATAAAATCTACTTGGCGAATTAGTGGGTTCCAATAAAGCTACAAAAGATAAATAAATGACGATCAACGGAATATTACATTGTGCTTCAGAAAAAAAAACAGATAGGTCAATGCTTTTTGTATATATATCCGATTAAAATAAAAAAATTTATGTATATGATTAGCTTAACATAGTTTTCAGTCTCCTGAAAAGAAAATAAAAGAAATAGCTTAGCTTTCGCTTAGTCCGCTTTCTTTTGTTTTTTTTTTTTGAACTTTCGCTTAATCAGCTTTCGCGATTAAAAGAACAGAAAACAAATTACTTGTGTCATTTACGTGTATTGAAATGAATAATGATAAAAAGAGTAATATTTAGCGATCAATATATTCATGTGTCATGTAATATTACCCTATACATTTAACATTTAGACCCCAAAAAAACATATTATCCTAAACAAAATCCACTTTATATAAAGGATAACGCGACATGTAAGTACATCGCGTTGATTTACATGCTAAAGTAAAATTGCAAATAGACACGTATATGCCGCCGCTGTCACATCAGCATGTGAGCCACCAAATATTCTCAAGTTGTTAAGCTAAACATGATTATGATTAATGATAAAAGTCAAAGCCAATGATTAGGGTCTAGAAATTAGGAATTAGGAATAAGCATCCACGAGAGACACATCTCTTTTATTTACTTTTATTTCGTTATAGTAACTGTGCACCTTTTGTTTTCCTCTTGAAAAATTATTACGAGATTAAAAAGAATACAATAAAAATACTATTCTTTATTTATTTTTTATTTTTTTATTGTATTCTTTATTAAAAAAATACAATAAAAAAAAAAAAAAAAAATTACGTGCCTGGAAGTTTGTTGTATAGGATAATTCCCTCTCTCTCCTCTCTCTCTCCCTTCTCTAACAAAAACCTAATTTGTTGCGCCGCTCTCAGCCGGTGGTGGCCTCCGGTGGTCTCACTGCCCCCGCCGCCGCCGGCTGTCTCTCCTCCTCCTCTCTCTTTCCTTCTCCTCCCCTGTCTCGCCTCCTTTTTCCTCTCTTTAGCTCTGCCGATATACTTACGGTTGTGGTCTCTTTATCCTCTTGGTGTGGCTGCCCAGTGGTTAGGGTTCTGAAGCAGTGGTGAGGCGTAGCTATGAGAGCGAGGTTTGGGGGCTATTCCGAGGATGTTTTCGAGACATCGCTTAGATCTGGCCAGATCTGATAGCAAAGGTGAGCGATGGTGCTCCAGTTGTGGTGCTCTGGGTCACCGGCGTTTCTTCCGGCGTTAGTTAGTGGTGGTTGATGACAAAACCCTCGTTCTCGGTTGGGGGTGCTCGTTTTTGGGATTTCTCTTCTGATCCATCTGTCTTTTATCGCCAGTGAGAGGTGGCTGGTTAAGGAGTCAATTTTGGATCTCAAGCGGGTGCTCTGGTAGTGGTGGTGATTCTCTTCTAGCAGTTCTTCTTGCAGGTTTGTGCAGCAGCTCCTTGTGGCTAGAAGGCATTGCTGCCTGTCTTTGAGGTAGGGCTGAGCTCTCCTTCTTCGTTAAATCAGAGTTGGCGTTCTGATGTTGCGGGTTGTTGGAGCTTCTTTTTGCGGTGAAGGGTCAAGCTCCGGTTCTCGGATCTGTCGCTCGTGCGGGTTATTGTTAGCCTAGGTTGTTGTAGTCGTCCTTGGACAGCAATCCCGGTGGCAACGAGTGTTGCTAGCACCTCTACAGATAGGGTGTAGTTCCGCGGTTCCTTGCCCTGTGGTGTTAGCGTCCCTTTCCCGTGTAGAGTCTGGTGGATGTGGCGGGTTATCATCCATTGGCCTTTCCAAATAAGAACGGTTTATGTTGAAGTTGGGGTGTTGGTGGATCCGGTGTGTCAGTGGGGGTTTATGTTGAACGGTTTATGTTGAAGCTGGGGTGTTGGTGGATCCGGTGGGGGTCTTAGGGTTATTGGAGTAGTCAGGGGCCTCTGAACTTCAGGTAGGAGGAGTAGAGGTGGCTGTTTGCGGTGTTTGTGAGCTTGAGCTTCGACAGGCTCTGGTTCGTCTTCACCGCCTCGGTGCAGCCCCATTGTCGTCTACTGCGACTCCGTGTTCCCGATGGTGTCTTCGCATCAACAGGTGGTAGGGCTTTGTAGTAAGGCGTTTTTCTGGAGGCGAGTGCCTGGGCAAGCCATTATATACCGGTTCGTTCTCATATGTTTACTGGTGCCTTCCTTTGAAGCTCCTGATCCTGCGTGTTGTGCTCTCCAGCCAAACCCTTCAAGTGCTTCATGTGTGGTCTTTCCTCTTGCTCTCGGCTACATTCCTAAATCGTGTTTTCCTTTCTGTTTTTTGTTGTTGTGATCTGTAGTTTCATTTTGTTGTTGTCTTCTGCTACTAGTTTGTCATTGTAAATTCTGTCACAAATTTGAAAATGGTAATACAAGCTTAACATGTTTACCAAAAAAAAAATTACAAATAGAATTTTGAATTTACAAATAACACTATTGTTGATATATGTTGAATTAGTGACGACCGACGACTCATTAAAGCATATAATCAAGAATTTTGCTGTTCGGTTAGTACGTTTAGTAAGTCAGAGTCCATGAGGTGATGGTTTCTTTTTTAGTCATTCTTTTAAGGGAATTTACGGTGGATAACCATGATAACAAATTTAATTAGGTGAATGACTATGACACCATTTGATAATTTTAATTCCAGAGTTGCCTCTATATGCTTACGTTAGTTCTCTGACACATATGTTCATAACTTGATTTTCTTTGTTTTTTGTTCCAGATTTTTTTTTGGTTGTTACGAAAGCATCTTCTTTGATTTTTCTTAGTCTTTTATTCAACATTTTTTCCTTCTGAATGGTATGATTCCCACTCCTCTCCTTCATTTTTTTCTATTTGTTCATATTTCAGATCTACGCATACATATTTCAGATCTACGCATACTTTCTGAGATTAGAGACTAAAAAGTTTAAAACCAAGATCCATCTTCGTTTTTCCTTCCCTATCTGTACAATTCTGATTGTAACTGTTTGTTGGCTCCAATACAATTAGATCTAGGTGTGGATCTGGAAAATGTTTTTTTTTTAAACTGATGTTTCTTTTTTTTTCTTGCTGTATTTCTCAAGCATCTTTGTTCCTTCTTCATTCATCTTTGTGATTCTGATTATAATCTCTATGTTGTGTGTCTGTAGCAGCTAAAGGAAAGAGAAGAAGTGAGCAATATGGATGGTCGACACGTGTTCCACAAGAGGTGACTAGAGGGATGGTTTAGTTCTTGTTCACTTGATTTGGTATTGTCTTGTCATTGTTTTAGATTGATATTATCACCGGAGGAAAGAGCAAGAAGACCAAAAGACAGCTTCAAAGTTCGATGATGTCTACCTGAAGATTTCTGTTAAGGTAATACTATGGGGTATCTATTACATCATTGTGTTTGTTCCATTAGTTGAATCTCCATGACTTGTTGTCTGAATAGTATGTCACAATGAATTAACTTGGCAGATATACAAATGGTAAGGAGAACTGACATCAAGTTCGATGTTGTGATTTTTAAGAGAATTTTCATGAGCAAAGTCAACAAAGCCCCTCTTACATGTGCTAAGATGGTTTCTGGTTATCAGTCAAGATATCCGTCTGTTCCCTAAACATCAAGTTATTTTTGTTGCTATCCAGTTGCTCAAAGTGCAAGACATTGTTTCTTGTATTTTATTAGATTGTGTAATGAAGATGTTTTTAAGTTATGATCTACTAAATGGTTATCCTCTGCATCCTATCTTGGTGCTGCAGTTTAGGTAAACGAGTCATTGAAAAAGAATATTTTAGTCTTTGTATGGAGTAAGAATGCTAAAGTTAAGAAGTGGATCACGTAGAATAAGACATTCTAGAACTCAGGTTATTGAACATGCATAAAATATTGAGCTCCCCCCTCAGTCTACAACAAGTAGAAGAGGTGGTGGTGGCAGAGTAAGGGGAAAAGCTGCTCCTCCTAGACCCACTGGTGCGGCCAGTTATTGAATAGTTATCCGGTTATTGGATAAGTTATCCGGATATGCATTGTAGAATTATGTTATTTGAGTTATGCCGCTGTGTATTTCCAGTACTCATTAAAGTGGCTAAATCTAAAAATGACATTTAATCGAAATGTAGTCATTCTTAGTTGTTTTATAGAGATTGTTATAGTCACGAGAAAGCATTTGTTTAGACATATGTACTTACCAATTCACACAATAGATAGTTTCAATTGAAAGCCCGTTATTAACTCAGTTAACCTGATATACAACTTTTATTTATTGTGTTCATATTCTATTGATATAGTTCGTAATTGTGTTGGACCAAGTGTTGAATGCAATTTTGAGTCGCACTTATTTTACAACTGACAAAGTTATTTCACTCCTTTTTTTTTCCAATAGATAACATTACTTAAAGATGGATATTAAAAACAATATCCAGTTATTTAAATAATAATATATTTTTAACTAATCTTAAACCCTAAACCCAAAGGTTAACCATAAACCTAAGGGTTAATCTTAAATCTCAGGGTTTAGTGTTTAGAATTAAGAGTTTTTAGGGTTTATTCTCTAGAGTGAATCTCTAGGTTTAAGGTTTTGAGTTTAGAGGTTTTTAAGATTTAAGATGAATCCTAGGGTTTAGGATTTAGTGTTTAGAATTGAAATTGCAAAACAAAAAAATTGACTTGCTAACGCTGCCAGCAAAACTTTAAATCATATACACCATAGTCTACGTCCTCAAAAACTCTAAACTGTAAACCCTAGGATTTAGGGTTGACCCTTGGGTTTAGGGTTGACCCTTAGGTTTAGAGTCTAGAGTTTACGATTGACCCTTGGGTTTAAATTTTAGGGTTCAGTGTTTATCATCTCGTAAGAGAATTATCTCATTAGAGAATTATCAAATCTTATAAATATATCTGGTTATAAAGTAACTTATCTTGTTATATCAATTGAAGCCCGTTATTAATTCATTAAACCGGATATATATTTTTTATTTATTGTATTTGTATTCTATCGATACACTTCGTAATTGTGTTAGACCAAGTGTTAAATGCAATTTTGAGTCACACTTAATTTACAATTAAGAAAGCTATTTCATTTATATGAAAATTATTTAAGAAATATCATATGGAAAAAAAATTATATTATTATCGAATTAATGTATTTTGCCCTTAAACAGTTTTTTAAAAATTTTTTGTTAATCACATAATCTAGGATAAGAGATAAATTTATATGAAAATTATTTAAGAAATATCATATGGAAAAAAAATTATATTATTATCGAATTAATGTATTTTGCCCTTAAACAGTTTTTTAAAAATTTTTTGTTAATCACATAATTTGTTTACTAATGAACTGATCTCATTTTTAAAAATATTTTAGGTCAAAAAATTATTTATCGCATAAAAACCTAACGTTTAGGCTGAAGAATCTCATGCCTACTATTGATGTTAGGAGTTTTCAAAGCTCCTAAGACAAATGTTGTAGTATAATGATTGTCGAACCAATTCTGAGGGATATCAAAGCACCGAGAATGCAAGTACTCACTTAATCTAAGTGCAACCAATGATTTAGATGAGTTTTAAGTTATGACTAAAACTAAAAAACAATAACAGAATGATACTTTCTTGACTAAGGGAAAAGAGAACTCATGAGCATAGGGATTAGACCTTGGGTGATCAAGTATCGAACTAAGGATGGCAAATGATCAATCAAACTATCGACCTTAAGCCTAGACACAATTCTAAGCAAGCTCTATGTCTAGATGAATGCTCATTTGCTAACATATCTCAAACATCAAATGTCTTTGGTTGAATAATATGAAAGCAATCATTACTAACAAGTCTATTAGCTATCTTAGCACCTTTAACAACAAATGTCTTTGGCAAAGTATACTAAAAGCCTAGGAGAGTTGTCTCAGGCATTTCATCAAACACTTTTTGGGTGGGAAATGCCTATTGATCAACTTTTGAGTGGCCAACTCAGAAGATGCATTAGGAATACTCTACTAGCAAGGAACAAGAA
>NC_027749.1:11011798-11018667 GCF_000695525.1 Brassica oleracea var. oleracea | reverse complement strand
ATCTCCCTAACCCATGAATTCAAAAGGTGATTACTCACTAATCTCCATGATTCCTCTTAAACCCATATTGGATTTCAGATTAATCATGTAAAGAAATAGATAAGAAATCAACAAGAACACAAGAACATAACAATCAAAATCCAAGAGATGAACTTCTCAAGAGAGTTTTTGTGTATTTCTCAATAGATCAAAAGATAATCTGCCCTGGTGGCTATCAAGAGTACTTAACTTAGGTTTTTGCAATCTAAAAACAATAAAACAAATGACCAAAAGGCCCCTGAAATAACATAAAAATCGTCCAATCAAACACGCGGAGCGACCTAGCATAGTCTCTCCCAGGAGGTCGCTCCCGACGCTTTCTTCGTGTCTCGCCCCGTCAAAACGCGAGCGACCTCTCCATGTCGCTCTGGCTGGATCGCTACGGGATGTGTGTCACAGTGACTTCACGGCGTCGCTCTGGTGAGGTCGCTCTGGTGCGCTGCTCGTCCGTTGATCGCTTTAAACACTTCTTTTGAGCTCCAAATGCACTCAAATGCCTCCAGGAACTCCATGTGGTACTCCAATACCTGATAAAGACTCATGTATGCAAAATGCAACCTAAACATGGCTAAATCCTAGTCTATATGATCAAAATGCACATGGGTGAATGGATAAAACAATGGAAATATGCAAGATATCAACTATTTGGTTACAATGAAACTATATCAGCTCGATTTTATATCATAATTTAGCAATTAAAATTTAATTATGGTTATGAGAAATTTACATTCACATGCCAATCCTATCTATCTTCGATATTTTTCTCCTTTTTGTGTCATTTTGGTTATTGCTCGATATAAATATTGATTTTTGAGTTTATTCTCATTTTTTTTATTTTGGTCTGAGATTTAGAAAACGTTTAAGATTCAAAATTATTAAAGAGATACATATTTAGGTTAAGATCTGCACCTTGTGCAGAATAAATACTTATTTTATATTTTTCTGCATATTATGAAATATTAAAATAATAATTATATATATTAAATAACTAAGAAATCAGTTATTATTATATAATAAATTGGCTTGTACATATAAATCAAATGACCACTCTTGTTTATTCGCAATCATTTTAGAATAAATAAATCAAAACAATCAATCATATCTATCGTATATGATATATAATTAAATTTAAACAATATGAAGTATATATATATATATTAACATAAACACCTATTAAAATAAAATTATTTATTTATATGATTTTATTATCATTGTATCTTATTATAGAAAAAAATTTAAACATTGATCACAAAAATTTATGTGAGACTTTTAACAGTTTAGTTAATTTATACTCGTTTTAAAAAATTCAAAATACAACAACATATACAAAAAAATCTAAATTTTTTATATATGATTAATGTAATTGTGTAATTTATTTTAATAGTAAAGAAATAAACAAAAATGATAGAAGCATACAGATTATTAGCAAATCTCTATTATTTAAAGTCATTAATTAATATATATATCATAATCATATTAGGTAATTCCGTACGTTTTATTTAAGGAAATAATATATAATAAATAGTCACCTTTCTTTAGTTAATATCATATGATATCATGTAGTTGGTATTAAATATTTCTAGTGAGATATAAAAATCGAATTGGACCAACATGTTTTTCAATTTATATGTGAGGCTGACACGTAGGACTAATTAACTACCAAATTGATTGATATATAAGCAATTGTTTTTTTTTTAATTATTACAAAATTGAGGTTACATCTTTTCAAATGTTCCTCAAATAATATATAGGGGATTGAGAAAACTATTTCATTCATATTTTTCATTTAATAGATAATGTTACTTAAAATGGATATTAAAAAGGGTTAATTAGGTGAATATACATATTTTGTGTTGAAATTGCGTAAACGTGCATATTTTTTATATATTTGCGGAACCAAGTGTACGAAGATGGTGAGATTACATTTATGTCCAAATTGGTGACTGTTTGAAGATAGTCTTTTCGAAAATCAGCTTTATAGGTAGATATGGAGATCAACTCGTGAGATTTTGTGTCAGAGAATTGTGTGGTAGATATTTGTTGAGGAAAATTCACCAAAATTCAATTTAACGCTTTGAAATCCAAATATATGGATTTAAGTGGTGCCTGTGATTATTGGAGTTTGACCATGACAAGATGGAACAAAAAGGATAAGTAACACAGGGAACCAGTGGAGCTTGGCCGTGTAACTATCGAAGCTTGGTCGTGGCAAGATTGATGTTATGGCTGCGATGTCCGCTTTATAGTGAACGGCGACGAGGTATAGTGAAACGTGGGGATTTAACTCAACTCGTTTAATGAAACTAAATCAAAATTATTTCAAATCTACCTTAGATCTATAAAGTTTAAATCAAAATGAAAAGAAATGTGATGGAAAGAGTAAAAGATCTGGAAAAAAATAGAAATAGCCATTTTTGAACAAGAAAAGTTGCAGGGTTGAAAAGAAGAAGATGGTATTAAAATTACCATTCTGCCATCCATTAAAGATTAAAAACCAATGCAAATTGTTAACCAGATTTACTTCCCAAGCAAATTAATATCAAACCGAATATAGTTTTTAATAGGAAAATTTGACTGTATAACCAACAAAAAAATTATAATTCAAAATCTAACAATTTTACCTAATAAGCATAATAAGCAGTACATAACATATTTTTTATATAATTGTCGTTCTAAACAACATATTCTAGATAATGATAATTATTAGAGCATCCCCATTAGGGATTCATTCCCCAATATCTCATATTTTCCCAAGGATCCCACTGATTTTATGAACCTGTCTCGCAGTCTCGCAGAGGTGCTTCTTTGTGAACCCGTTTCATCACTGTTTCGCGGACCCCATGCCACGTGGTCGTCCGCGATTGGCTCGGTTACTATTTAAAATAATATATATATTTCAAACGAAAAAATAAAAAAATAATAATCAATTATATTGCTTTGGGAATCGAGCTCCCCCCACCCCCAAATTTTACTAATAGGGATGCTCTTACACTGTGTTTTATTCTTCTTCACATGTTTACAACTAGTTAGATGATGAAAAGAAGCCACGAAGACATGATTTTTCTCCTTCATTATTTCATTAATTTCATTTTCGGTCATAACGCCACAATCACATCCGTCTGTATAATCAAACCATCACCACTAATCGAGACTCATATTCCCCTTTGATTACTTGTTTGATTCGTTCATATGGCATCAACATGTGATACTCCATTTAGCTTCTAATCCACTTACAAGTATATACACAAAATAGAATAGAATCTATGTGGAATATTTTTTCTTAGATGTACTTGTATGTTCTCCTCCAATGGAAGAACTAACGACGGTGGAAACATGTATGCTAACAGTGGTTGAAAAATAATTTGTTTGTTGATACAATAAGTGGAATAATGTCACACACATTATGGTGGAATAATGTCACACACATCTTGTGTGCACCTATCAGAAAAACCCTAGACGTGTAAGTTTTCATGAGATAGAATTTTATATTTGTACTGATTGTTCAATCTATTAGAGATAAGCTTGTAATTAGAGATAAAGATCACATAATGTTTAGATAGATCTTATCATTCGGGTATCTAGGATTCGAGTATATCTCATATATCTCCCAACGTGTATAAGAGAGGAACATTGGTTCATGAATAACACAACACAAGAATACACTTTGACATGGTATCAGAGCCACCTCTTGACTCTGATAATTTTACCATCGTTTTTTTAAATCTCTCTAAAACAAGATCATGGCTGACAATCAAAGTGCAGCAATTGTCACAACAGGCAAATTGATGTCACCATATTACCTGCATCCGTCAGACAACACGGGACAGGTTCATACACCGATTTTTCTCAATGGGGCAAATTATGAAAGATGGTCGAAGTTGATGACAAACTCACTTCGTGCCAAACGAAATCTTGGGTTCATAGATGGAAATCTGAAACGGCCGTCCAGCAACTCCGACGATGCGGAAAAGTGGGACATGGTCAACTCAATGATAATTGGCTGGAGATGCAGCAGTGTAGAACCAAAACTGAGACCCTCCATCTCTTTGGTTGATAGCGCAAAAGCTATGTGGGCGAGTCTTCAACGGCGGTTTTCCGTCAATGATGATACTCGCGTTCATCAACTACTTGCAGATATCACTTCATGCAAGCAAGAAGGTGATACAGTGGAGATATTCTTTGGCCGACTTAAAGTCATGTGGGATGACTTAGCTGATCTCGAAAAAGGATTTAGCTGTTGCTGCGGAAATTCAGAATGTGACTCCATGGTAAAATTTGAGAAGAGTCAGGAGAAAATCAGAGTACATCAATTTCTTATGGGACTCGATCATTCACGATTTGGGACAGTACGTTCTAATCTTTTAAGCAGACAAACCGATTTGAGTCTTGAAGCAATCTACTCTCAAATCATTTAAGAGGAGCGACATCTCAACTTAACACGCAACAATGACGAACGCATCCCAACGGTGGGATTTTCAGCAACAACACAATCCTCTGTTCCTCGCTATGCTACAGAACAGGCAGCCGCAGCAAAGTTCACCAGACCTGCAACTGTGTGCACTCATTGTGGCAAGACAGGCCACGAGTCTTCAAACTGTTTCCAGATCATAGGATTTCCAGACTGGTATACAGAAAAGACTAAACCAAATGGAGGCAGGGACAAACCTTCTATAGGTCGTGGTTTCGAGACAGGACGAGGTCGTGGTGGCAGAGGGTCTGGATTTCGAGCTAACAACACACTGGTGCGAGATACCACTGCTTCTCAGCAAGAATCGCAGAATCCAGGTATTCCGCAATTCACAGCGGATCAGTGGGTTTTTTTGGCCAACTTCTTAAACTCGCAAAAGCAGACCTCATCTGACAAGTCATCGGGTAAGACAGATAAGCTCTACTTATATGGTACTGATAGCAAATATGATATCATTATCGACTCCGGAGCGTCTCACCACATGACAGGAGATATAAATCTTTTGACTAACGTAACAGAGATTGCTGCACGTCCTATATCTTTGTCAAACGGCGAACTTACTTGGGCTACAAAGCACGGTGCCTTGCGTCTTGGAAAACGCTTATTACTTACCGATGTGCTTTATGCACCACATATGACTATTACCCTTATCTCAGTAGCACAACTATTACGTGATATTGCTGGTTTCGTGCTATTTACAAAGAAGTTTTGTGTGATACATGACCTAATTTCGAAGACTTTGATTGGTGCGGGTGAAGAGCGTAATGGGGTCTACCACTACACTGGTGCAATTGAAGTCAGTAACGCTGGAAGACTCATACCTCGAGAACTTTGGCATCGTCGCTTAGGTCATCCATCCTCCGCAGTCCTTTCAAGTCTTTCTGATATTGGTGGTTTTTCTCATAAAGTAGAGGTGTTCGAAAAATCTTGTGACATTTGTGTTCGGGCTAAACAAACCCGTGGTGTTTTTTCTCAAAGTAATAATAAAGCGGATGGAAGTTTTTCTCTTATTCACTGCGATTTGTGGGGACCATACAAAACACCAGCTTCGCGAGGTGCTCGTTACTTTCTAACCATTGTGGACGATCATTCTCGTGCGGTCTGGAGAATTCTCTTACTCGAAAAGAAAGAGGCACCAAACGCACTGAAAGCCTTTCTCTCATATGTAGAAAGGCAGTTCAACAAACGAGTAAAGGTTGTTCGCAGTGACAACGGTTCTGAGTTCATCTGCCTTCGGTCCTACTTCGTTGAACAAGGAATAACACATTAAACCTCTTGCGTCGAAACCCCTCAGCAAAATGGCCGCGTCGAAAGGAAGCACATACATATATTGAATATGGCGAGAGCTCTGCTGTTCCAAGCAAATCTTCCCATTCGATTTTGGGGAGAAAGTATACTTGCTGCGACATACCTAATCAACAGAACACCGAACAAATTGCTGGATTACAAGACACCTTATGAACTTCTCTACAACAAACCGCCATCTTACGATAACATTCGAGTATTTGGAACGCTATGCTTTGCTAGGCGTATATCTCGTCACAGAGACAAGTTTCATGAAAGAAGCACTCGCTGCTTATTTCTTGGATATCCGATGGGACAAAAAGGCTGGCTGGTTTTTGATCTTGAGACAGAAAAGACGTCTGTCTCCAGAGACGTTATGTTTCACGAAGAGAAGTTTCCTTACATTACTCCTGAGCCATCAACACCTGCTGCAGCCATTACAGCACCACACCCTGCAGTGTTTGAAGAAGAACACACAGAGGAATCGATAATTGCTACTCCAATCGAATCCCCTTCAGGGGGAGTCATTACACCTCACTCACCTTCGGATCAGTCTCAGGAAACATCTCTGGACTCCCCGGAACAACAACCCATCAACTCCTCCACAGAAGAACTTGGACGAGGTAGACGACAAAAGACACAGTCTGTGTTGCTTAAGCCTTACGTCACGTACACGGCACAGGCTAAAGAACCCCATAACGCTCGCACCAACACCAAATCAGAGTCTTCCAATAAGGTATCTTATCCCTTAACTGATTTTGTATCTTTGCATCGATTGTCTCCACAGCTTCAGTCATATCTTCCCAAGGTTGCTACCGAATCTGAACCACTTAGCTTTGAAGAAGCAATGTGTGACCCTCGATGGAACAACGCAGTAATTGTTGAGGCAGATGCTCTGGAGCTCAATCACACATGGGACGTCACTGACCTTCCCCCAGGCAAAGTTGCAATTGGATGAAAATGGGTATTTCGAATAAAGTTTCGAGCTGATGGAACAATCGAACGTTTCAAAGCTCGTTTGGTCGTTCTCGGAAATCATCAACAAGAGGGAGTAGACTATAAAGAAACTTTTGCTCCC
>NC_027749.1:11008865-11011785 GCF_000695525.1 Brassica oleracea var. oleracea | reverse complement strand
AATGACTAAGTACCCAAGGGAAGAGTTTATGCAGGTATAAGGGAGTTGGACGAGTGGACGGGGAGCTGGGCAAAGCTACCTCGCAGCTCGATCAGCTGGAACGGAGCAGCAAACCTCAAGTAAAGTGGTTCAGCTCAACTAGCTGGGTGAGCTAGCTAAGACAGCTAAGTCAGCTGGGACAATGAGCTAACAAGCTCCGGGAATGTGGCAAAGGTATGATCTGTCAATGTTGCATAGATCTAGATAGAATGGCTTAGGGGAACAGAACCTCTGATTGTATGACTTGGTCTAGGTTCAGGATTGACCTTGGAGCTAGCTGGCAGTTGTGTTTACTGACCAGTAGCCGAGGTGATCTGATCAGACAAGTGTTAGATTGGTTTTAGACCAATGGTTAAGTAGATACTATTCCGCTGTGCATAAGTTGAAGGATCTAGCTAGGGAATGACTAAGGTAGTCTTGAGCTAGGATCTGAGTTATCCCTCGCCAATGGGCGATATTTTAAATAAAGGGCAAAATTTTTAGAGGTTCGGTCCGGGTATGGACTGAGCGACGTGAGGCATCGACCGCGGCCTAGTCGGCCGGGATCGGGTCTTACAGGCTTGCGATAAAGGAGAGTTCTTCTCCGAACCGTCCAAATATCGTCGCCTGATTGGAAGACTCGTGTACTTAACAGTGACCAAGCCAGACCTCAGCTACGCAGTGCATACACTTGCACAGTTCTTACAAGCTCCACGCCTCCACCACTGGCATGCTGCACTACGGGTAGTACGATATCTAAAGAATGCACCAGGTCAGGAAGTCTTCTTGAGCGCAAAGAATGATCTCACATTAACTGCTTACTGTGATTCGGATTGGGCTGCTTGCCCCTTAACACGGCGATCTCTTACTGGCTATGTCGTCTTACTTGACAACTCTTTGGTTTCCTGGAAAACAAAGAAGCAACAGGTAGTATCAAGATCATCAGCTGAAGCTGAAGACAGGTCCATGGCCATGACATTGTGCGAAGTCAAATGGATCATGGAACTCATGCGAAGTCTTGGGATTCGTCAACACTCTCCGACCTTATTATACTGCGACAATCAAGCTGCACTCCACATAGCTGCCAATCCTATCTTCCACGAAAGGACGAAACATATCGAAGTTGATTGTCATTTCATTCGTGATGCTATTTTCGCTGGCTTGATAGTAACAAGATACGTGAAGACTACGGAACAGCTTGCCGATATACTGACAAAACCACTTGGTCGTCATCAGTATCATTACTTGTTGGGCAAGATGGGCGTTCGAAATCTTTACGCTCCATCTTAAGGGGGAGTATTAGAGATAAGCTTGTAATTAGAGATAAAGATCACATAATGTTTAGATAGATCTTATCATTCGGGTATCTAGGATTCGAGTATATCTCATATATCTCCCAACTTGTATAAGAGAGGAACATTGGTTCATGAAGAACACAACACAAGAATACACTTTGACACAATCCTAAGTCCTAAAATCTCTAAGCAATCTTTCTACTTTCGTCCTCTAAGAATAACTTTTTTTTTCATAATCTTATCTAAACTATTCATGATGATTATCCAGGTCAACATCCATGCCTTGGGTTGTCCAAGTCGACCCCGTGTTATTGTCCACTTAAATTCAGCAGTCACATAACTTAGTATCCAGTATATGACTACTTATACCATTTTCTGTACTATTTCGAGATTAGTACATCAATTACTACATATAATTGATACATCTTCTGGTATTTTTCATAACAAGTTCGAAGACATTCTCAAACCAGTCAGCAATACATCTTCATTCACTAGTTAACTTTCGTCCACCTTGACTGATTGTTGAACACTGCCTTTAATAAAAGTATTTTTGAAGTTTAACAGAGAAACACATAACATGTAGCTGTCGAAAAACGTATATTCACTATCAAAATATTTCTTCAAATCATCGCTGGAACATAAATTGTACCACTAAAAACAATTTTCAGTTAATCTAATTTTTTTTCTCATAAACTGACAAACGTGCATTTCCACCCTAACTAAAATTACCTAAAATGCAGTACCTAAAATTACGTGATATTTTCAGTTTTAGATTTTTTTTTTAAAGCTTACCTAAAATGCAGTAGTTTTAATGTCTGAAACAATTATCAAAAATAGGTTTTGGTTGTAGAAAATCTTTAAAAATCTAGAACACAAGAAGACACACGTTTAGTAAAATATCATCGTACAATTGTATACGATTCTAGAATCTAATAATGATATCTAAGCACCATGGTAGAACTATACGTAGATGATGTTAGAAGTTCTAGATCTTTTGTAAAATAGGTTTAGGGGGTATAAATATCTCTTAACACTTTTATGTGTAACTAAATTAAAAAAAAAAGAATCAGAGTAAACCCAAGCAATAAAATAATGTTGTTCTATGTTCATATATATTATCTCAAAAGTTTCTAAAATTTTGCTTAAGAGCTTAGGAGTTTTTCTAATATTCATCTTTATATTTAGCAGCTTTAGTCTCTTTGCTTCTTTTATATGTTTGGGTATTTTTTTTTTTTGACGGCAAACGGCTATTCTATTACTCAAACTTGAGGTGGCCTGGGGAGCCTGACCGGAATAGAACAACCAAAAAAACATAAGGATCTATGAAAAGAATGTGCATTCTTAGCTAGCGAATCCGCAATCTCATTCTGCATCCTTGGGAAGTAGCTGATCTTGAAGTCTGAAAAACACAACCGAAGAGTTTGAATGATCTCCAGCTCTGTTGAGAAGGTGGGCCAATCTTGTGGTTGTTCTAACATCGCAATCAGGTCCTTGCAGTCCGTCCCAAACCTCTGACAGTACGAGTTCTGTATCATGCTCTCCATTGCCCACTGTAGCGCTTCCAGTTCCGAGTGTAACGCTGTCTCCCTCCTCTGCAAGTTCCTTGA
>NC_027749.1:11007709-11008380 GCF_000695525.1 Brassica oleracea var. oleracea | reverse complement strand
TACCGGGAAGATTTCAGGGCTCGATGGCGTTGATGATAACTCCCATGCTTGTAAGGCCGGTGGACACTCAAAGATAGCATGAGTAACGGTCTCTTCTGGTGCTCCACATCTTGGACAATAATTGTCGCATCGCATGTTACGGCGTACCAGATTCCTTGTTACCGCTACCTGTCCTGATATTAATTGCCATATAAGATGGCAGATCTTTTGTGGCGCTTTTACCTTCCAAGCAAAGGCTTGGAGTTTTGTAATGCTGGGTTGTAGAACTTCTAAATCCTCCTCATCCCTCATCAAGTTTGTAGCAACCCAATACCCCGATTTAACAGTATATTGTCCATTCTTTGAGTAACTCCAGCAAAATGTATCACGTCGATGGGTAGGGCTTATGGCCAAACTCAGGATCAGCGGAATATCTTCTTGAGCTATATATTGTTCCAGTAAACGAGCATCCCATTCCCTTGTAGCTGGATTGATAAGACTGCTTATGATCATCTTTGGGTTCACTGCGGGAGCCCGGGACCGAGCTGGTCTAGCTGGCGTCGAAGGGATCCAAAGGTCCTCCCACACATTAATTTCATACCCTGAGTGCACCTTACTTCTGATGCCCAAAAGTAATAGCTTCCTCGCTGCAGTCATACTTGTCCATACATACGATGGGGTATCTGATGTGC
>NC_027749.1:10986610-11007638 GCF_000695525.1 Brassica oleracea var. oleracea | reverse complement strand
CCAAAGCTGTTTAGCTAAAAGAGCTTGATTAAATTCATGGATCATGCGGAACCCAATTCCCCCTCCTCTCTAGGCGCACACATCTTTTCCCATTTTGCCCAATGGATTCCTCTTTTTGGAGGGTTCGAGCTCCACCAGAATTGTGCAACGGCACTCGCTAGATTCTCACAAATCTCCAAAGGGAGAAAAAAGGTGGACATGACATAGGTCGGAAGAGCTAACAATATTGTTTTAATCAACACCTCCTTTCCTCCCTTCGATAACCATCTACCAGTCCAGCCATTCACCCTATGTAGGAGCTTCTCCTTTAAGAAAGCAAATAATTTGCACTTTGATCCACTAATATCCTCTGTGATTCCTAGATATGAGCCCATCCCGCCTTCGTTTTGTATACCAAGAGTATTCTTGATTTGCTGCCTATCATTCGCTGGAACCCTTTTACCAAAGAGTAATGAGGATTTGTCAAAATTAATACGTTGGCCTGATTTAACCCATCCTCCTGGTTTAGTTCTCAAAGCGTGGAACATCTCCTGAGCTATCATGATATTATCCGTAATCTGTCTTCCAGCTCCGAAGGCCGACTGTGTCTCCGATATTCTCTGTGGAAGAACCTTCTTTAATCTTTGGCATAAGACCTTAGAAATTATCTTGTAGCTGACATTACATAGACTAATAGGTCTAAATTTAGTCATCTCATTCGGTTTTGTCGTCTTAGGGTTTAAGCAAATATTCGTATCATTAAGGCCATGTGCCATTGTCCCTTCGAAAAGGAATTGATTAACCATACGAGTTAAATCATCTTTGACAGTATCCCAAAACTTCTGGTAAAAGAGTGTTGTCATTCCATCTGGTCCTGGAGCTTTTTCCGGATGTATAGCGAACAACACCAATTTAACCTCCCATTCAGTTACGGGGGCTGTAAGCTCCGCATTTATCGTCCCATTAATAGTTGTCGAAACCTCTGATAGCGCCTCAGCTATGTCCTCTGGGTTAGACGATTCAAATATTTGCCTAAAATAGCTAGTAGCAATGGCTACTAATCCCTCCTCATCCTCCACCACATTTCCATTTTCATCAAGGAGTTGCATTATCCTATTCTTTGCTCTCCTTTGCTTCACCAGTGCATGAAAATATTTTGAGTTCCTATCACCTTCCCTTAACCAGAGGACCCTACTTTTTTGTCTCCAAAACATCTCTTCTGCCTTAAGAGCAGTAGATAGCTCCTTCAGAGCCTCCGATATTTCCTCTGAAGTAGCATCATCATTCGAATACAGCCCCTCCACCTTCTCTTTGAGTTCCTCGACTAGCTTTTCCGAATTCACATTGTTTTCTCTCCTCCATTGACTCAAAGCTTTCCTACAGCTAGCTATATGCTCCATTATATTCGCTTCGGGAGGCAGGTCCTCTGATTTCCAGCCTTCCAGAATGACTTTCCTTAGCTCCTCATTATCCAGCCAGCGTTTATCAAATTTTAATTTCTTATTTTTCCTCACTGGTTTTGTGAGAATGTCTGCTAGGACCGGACGATGATCCGAGCTCCAAAGCCTGAGATACTTAACGGCTGAATGAGGAAACTTTTCATGTAAATCCTCATTTGCTCTATCCAATCTGCATCTAACAGTTGTTCATCCTGATCTTTTCCCAACCCATGAAAGCTTATTCCCAGTAAATGGAAATTCCAGCATTCCACAGTGGCTTAGCATCTGCTTAAAAGGCAAGAAGGAACCATCGGAACGCTTCCTTCCTCCCTCTTTCTCACTGTGATCAGTTATTTCATTAAAATCACCTATCATGAACCAAGGTCCATTTCGTGTGGTTGAGAAACGCGTAAGTGTTTCCCATACTTGTTCCCTACGCTCTAATACAGAGTCTCCATAAACAAATGTCATAAAGACTTTTATTCCATCAATGACTGCTTCGATGTCAATCATTCTATTATTTGAAAATAAAACATTAACTTGAAATTCATCCATAAACAAAAGTGCTAAACCTCCGCTAAGACCAAGTGGCTCAACGGTAAACAAATGATCAAATCCTAAGTCGGCCTGAATGTTTTGCAACAGTAGCCTCCTGTTCTTCGTCTTAGAAAGAAACACAAGTCCTGGGTGATGCTTCCGACACATCTACGTAAGGCGTCGAACTGTGAGGTCGTTTCCAATCCCTCGACAGTTCCAACTGAGTGTCCTCATTGATAACGGTGGGATGAGTTTTTGGACCTCATCGAACCATCACCTTTGGACCCGTTTGACTCCTTTTTGGAACCTGACCGGTATCGTCCCGACTTGTCAACTCTCTCTGATACTAGTGAACCAGAACGAGCCATTCTTTTACTTGGAGAACCCCGACGGAGGATCTCAAACTTCCGGCTTGAGCTACCCAACGGGGCACTTCTCCTGATGCCGAGTCTCTTGTGTTTCACCTTCTTTTTCTCATCCACATTAGCACGATCAGCGTTCGATAGCTCATCTCCTTCCATCTCCATGAGCTCATCTCCCAAAAGATCATCCTCATTAACATCAGTATCCATTAATACGTTGTCCTGTTGATCCACAAGGTCCATATCACTTAAAGCTCCAATAATCTGACCATCCATGGGGCCTTTTGCTTGTGGAGAGAATGTGAGAATCCTTCCATCTGAAATGTCGTCAACCCTGCTCCGAACCGTCACGTTTTCTGTAGATCTCAATCGTGACGGAGTAACAATTGTACTAGCCAGCTTTCTAGTACCAGGTGTGTCCTCTTTCTTTCCCTCACTGCTCGAGAGGTCATTACCGAAGTTCAAAGGCTCCTGAGGTCCCGCACCTAAGAATTGTTCATATGGAACAATCTCATTCTTCTTGTCAGCCGCACCACTACCATTCAGCTCCGAGTCTGTTGTGTTAATGAGTTTTGGTTTAACTTGCCACGATCGTCATTCATTGCGATCATAAGGCCCCGTACGAGCACGTCCACCACCATACCTGTTATTCCTCCTGAACTCATCTTTGCGCCTGATAATCCTATCAGCATGACTTCTATCACTTCGATCCTTCTCCCATGATCGGGAGTAGTTGTTGTTACTCTCATGTAGCCTATTACGCAGGTCCGGCCTTATCTCATACTCATGAGAGTTGCGAGAATACATCTCCCTTTTCATCAGCGAAGACTGATGATGGTTACGGTCACTACCTTGAGTATCACGAGCACTTTGACGAGCTGGTAACTGCATGCGTGTGAATACATCTGATCGTTCCAATGAGGGTTGTATGACTTCGATGGAGGGACAATACCCTTTCTTATGTGAGAGCATGCCACAAGTGGTGCAATGCTTGAAGAGCTTATCATATTTAATCTCTATCGTGACCTCATCTCCTTCATATTCAACCTTTCGGGAAAACTTCAAAGGCCGTCGTGTGTCAACATCAATAAGCATTCGTCCTTCCGTAAGCTCAATAGTATCAACATAACCAATTCGACGACCTATATTCTTGAGGTTCGTGTCTGTCCACAGATGGAGAGGGAACCCGATCAACTGTACCCAAAACGGAATGATCCACGGGTAATCGTCATGAACGATTGGCTCCCAACGAACCAACAGGAACATACAAAAGTTATAATGGAATGGCCCCTTTGCCATGACGTAGTTAAGATCCTCCACGTTCGAAAAATTAAACAAAAACTTCCCATTCCCTAAGTCATTAGCCGTGATTCTCTCTGCCAGGCCCCATTGTGCAGGCATCGTCTGAAGTAGCTTCTCGACGTTCTGCTTCTTCGGGTTTAGAACCTTCCCGATCAAGGTCAACCCAAGGTCCTTGATGACAAAAGAATCGTCTCGATCCACCAACTTGATTGGCGCATTGCGTCATCATCTTCATATAAGATCCCCTTGTCTTTGATATCCGCATGATGCGCCGACTTCATACGAAACGATGATCCCACGTTACGATCTGGGGAATGACCTACCGTCTCTACGGTCTTGGTCGGAGACTCAGCAAAGACTGAGTGTTGAAATATCACCGTTTAAGATCTCAGCAAAGACTGAGATTTGACAGGAGCACCACTGAAAGAGTACTGACCGTATGGTAGAGATCGATCGAATGCACCAAAGAGTGTATTGAATATGTTTGGATATTAAACTGTTGAGTTAGTGCTATGCAATATAGTTTTCTATAATAACTGTTATAAAGAATGCAAGAAAATATACATGAACAAATGAAAAAAAAAAACCTAAATTTTGCTGAGAAATAGAGACTAAATATATATATTCTGCTACAATGTTGTTATATAAACACATACGACATAAATCTGAAACTTTAAAATTAATGGATACGCATACAGAGAATGGATTATTTATGTACTAACCAATTTGTTAATAGAAATTAAGTAACTGCCAAATCTAACATTTATATCAAAAGTCATTCGATTTTAACCTTTGTTTTGCAATTACCCGGTAATCATGGGCAGAAGAAAATGACGTGGTCGATAGAATATATGGTAAAGAGAAATTCAAAAATATTCCATATGAACGAAGAGGAGCCAGCCATGTCAGCCTGGTATTTGCTGTATATATATTTACTGTAGGCACTGAAAAGAATGGTTTAACATATAAACATGTTGTAATAAATGATTTATTCCATTGAACAATATACATATGCACCGTTATATTCTATATCGCTGAAGTTTTATAGGATTATAAACCCATCCACAACTCCTAAATACTAAACATTAGCCCAACCCCAAAATACTAAACCCAAATCCAAATATAAACTAGAATGTATATTTATAATATTTTAAATACAACTAAAATCTGAAATAGTATATAATATATTGTAATATTAAATTATATTATATAAAATGAAAGTAGAATAGATTTTTGAATTATAATAATTTGTTTGGGTATAGTTAACGAGATGATAAAATTGAGTTTGTAAATTCACATGTGTCGGTGTCATTAACGCATAAACCAATATTCATATCAAGGATATACAACTTCAAAAAACAGTACATGCTTATTTCCGGTAAAGGTACTTTTTTGTTTTACATTCGTCAAATAGAATAGAACAAAATAATATTACATTGAAACATTTAAAGGGGGTGAGGAGACTATATAAATGGCGAAGTGGAAAAGGAGAAGACGAGTGGCAGAGATGAAACAACCCGTGGTAGCGCCGATGTTACAGGTGGAGTAACAACGAACATAACACATATTATGTTACATATATATTCTGTTTGTCTATAATATAATAGAACAAGAATCGATTATCTTCTCTGGTATTTTTATCACATACACAAGTAATCAATACAAAATAATAGAATAAACATCTATAAGTAGTGTAGTTTTTTTTCTTCTAATTCACGGTATTTGACACCCATCTTACCATAGTTGATTTTCAATAATATATACCATGCAACATCTCCAAATGCTCTTTTTATTTATACTAGAGTTTGGCCCCGCCCTACGGACGGATGAATAAACTTTATATTTTAGAAAAAATATAAATTGATTATTTATTTATTACTGGATTTGACTATCCATCATTTTGTCAATTTTCTGAATTTAGTGATCCAAAAAGAGGGAAAATAGAATTGATTCCTTTTTTTCATCTTTTTTGTGCCTTATTCAATTCAACATGAGAAAAATATAATCCTAAATAGAACCTCATATTTTTATGAAATTTTATCTGTTTTCAAGTTGTGGATTATATTATTAGTTTTTACTAATATATTTTTCTTACGAATAGGTTAAAATTAAAATTTTGGCTAAGCTAACAATTTACCATTAATTTAAAAGTATTTATGAACTATTACATATTATGTTAATATATTTAAATAATATAAAAAAAGATGTAAAAACAGTTTAAGTTTTAAAAAGTTATAATGAGGAAAAAGATTACTCTTCTTTACATAGATTTTGATTAGCTAATTATATTATTGAAATTAATACTGAAGATGATTTCTTAATTATTGAGCTAGGTAGATCAGTTATTCAGTTTTTCTAAATCCATTACTTTAGTGATAAATTTCAAATTTAAAATTTATTTGATCTTTACTAAATTTTCTTTTCATGAAATGTAAAAACAGTTTAAATTTTTTTAAAGTTATAATGAGATGTAAATTTTTGTTACACCATGAAACAGTTTTGAGGAAAAAGATTATTCTTCATTACATATATTTTGGTTAGCTAGTTATTAGGAAAAAGATTATTCTTCTTTACAGAAAAAAATTATTTGATCTTTACTAAATTTTCTTTTCGTGATAATTTTTTCTGTTGATTTATTAAATTAAAATAATTGCATAAGCATGGACCTCACGTCCATTTTTGAAACACCCTCTATTATTTTAATTTTAACGGATCAAAGATCGAGATTGAGGTGCCACTCCGGTGGACATCCAGTTAGCTAATTTGTCAAGTTTATATAACCCTGCATTTTTTTAAAAAAAATGGGTTAAATAGATGATTTTAAGCAACGGGGTATGTTTCTCCAAAAAAAAAAAAAACGGGGTATGTTTCCGTTACTCTATAATTTAAGATGGTCTCGTTACTATACAATACAAATGTTGTTCAATCTTATGAAATTGATATTCACATGAAAATGGTTGTCATCTTGTGTTTTTGCTTTCTTTTATCTGATATGTCATCACTATATAAACATAGTGGCTTTGTTTTACTATTTGAGTTTATCTAACGCTCATTATTTCACAATTGAACACATTAATTCACAATTAGACGCTCCAATTTTTTTTTCCATAGTCAAGAGCTCAGCCATACAGGGTGATGGACAAAAAACAAACACAAACAAAGAGGCAGCAGGACATATTTTTTGATGTAGTCATAAACCGAGACATCATGATAAATTTATATTTCAGGTCTGAACGACACCGACCATAACCGAGCTAAACAGTCGGCATGTAATTGCAGTTTCCCAACCAAGAGACTGTACATCTCTGATTTGGCATCTAATTACAACTCCGGCCACTTATATACAACGCGCTGTCTCTCCATGATCGTTGGAACTTCTTTCAAAAGTGACGAAAATCTTTTGACCTGTCGGGAATGAAATTCACCAGAAGCTTTTGTTTAATGTCATTTTTAGTCGGGTGATTTACTTAAAGACAAAAAAGGCAGGGGAGTAAACTTACCTACTTTGAGGAGGCTGTCCTTGGATTCATGTATATGGCAGTAGACAATTACTTGGGGACTGAATTTTGTAGTCTAGCACCGACCATGTCCAGTTGCCTGTTATTAATGCCTCTCAAAAAATTCCTCATTGGAGTAAATATCTAGTATTTCTAAGATGCAGATTAAGATTAGGGAAAAAGGTCACCATCTTGTTTTAGATTTCGATTTCTTAGTTAGAAATCAGGCATGGATTTTTTCACATTTTAAAATCTCTTAAAGTATCCACTCCTTTCCTCCTCAGCTTCCAAAACTGAGGTAGAGAAAGCATATCCCTGGTTCTTGATTATGTATTACGTTAGCAGCATATAATAAAAAGACAGAAATCCAAATACACGGTCCCAAAAGGACAATTTTGAGGCATTAAGCAAAGACTGAAAAAAACAGAAAATTAAACGTTCAGCAACAAAATATGTATTCCCAGACAACTATAAACATACATTCTGAGAATAATTCTTAAACCTCCCAAAGTCGTTCAGTAGTTCTTCCTTTTTAATTCATTGTCATATGATTTCCGTATTATAGAATCAAGTAATACCTAGAGGTCAGCTAGAGAGATCAGAGATGTAAGAAGTTGATGCAGCAATACAAATTGATGAAACGCAATATCAATCATTATCTCATGGGTTCTGAGTTTTCATATAATATTCAGCTGCTATCACTCCTCATATTTTTTGTGGGGATGGACCAGCATCGCCTGTTAAATAAATCACAATGCCTATAAACTCAATTCAAGGTTTTTTTGCTGCCTTTGAGTATCCAACAATTAACAAAAGCATAAAGATACTCACTTCAAAGACAGAGTATTTCGTATACTCAAAGCCATGTCGATACCGAGGTAAGCTCAAAGCTTAGTAGTGGTCAACCGAGAAACATAATCTGACATTACTCCATAGGACATGTGAAAATGAGGTGCATGTTACCAAAAGTAGAAAAAAAAATTAAGAGTGCATGGTAAGGCCGAAACTGAAGCTCCACCAGGTTTAGGGTTGATGCTAGTGGCTACGATGATCCTAGGATCAACATCTAATATAATTAACTTCTCGTGAAGGAGGACTGCGAGCCTGTCAAACACATAAAGACACACAATAGATTCGATGCATAAAAGTGTGTACGTAGGCGTTACAGATTTTCAAGTTTCGTTTTGCAAGAGCAATGAACTTAAAAATTGAATAGGTTGTAAACAATGACAACGATACAGAAAACTATTGAAAGGATGCAATAATCATAGAGTGATTGACCTTTCTTCGCATTTAGCGCCTCCCAGAATCAAAGAAACCTGGTGACATCACTCTGTGGAGAACGCCCAAGTTTCAATTCAGAAAGCGAGACCTGCGATTTCCCCATGGTGGATTTTTTCTGATTTGAAGATGTCGGAAAGTGTTTTACACCAAAATAAAATTGTATATTAGTATTAAAATTGTTATTTTCCTTAATCTTTATCCATCATGATATGTTATAATCTTCTCATAAAATTTTACACCTATCGTATCTCCAGCTTTACGTGATGGTTACGACGGAAGAGTTGAATTGCATTGACTGGTATTTAAACTACACACCTCGTATAATTCACATGAAGCTATTACCATTGCATTTCCATGCAATTTCATGAGATGAGGAGTGCTAAATTTAGGGAGTTCTTAAGCTTGTTTTATTTAGGGAATGCTAAATTTCTCTTTTATCTAGTCTCCTCTTCTTTCACACTCATTTAAATTTGAAAGTGTATAGAAAGTTGGCTAGTTCTTATCCCGGTAGCCAATAGATCTGAATAGGTTGAAGTGGTCGCAATTGAAGATGTCAAAGTTGTAGATGTCACTGTTGCATCGGTTGGGAATTATTGCATCCCAAGACATCAAAATTTTCATCGACAAATTGATTGGCGATTCTGCTGAATCCTCATATAGTCTAATAATAAGACATTAAGAAAAGCCTAGGTTTCTACTCTCCTATATATTAATCTAGTTGTGTGCATGTTTTTGTTATTTTAACTATTTTAATTTTAGTTTACCATTTTATTTTGGAAGAAAAATCACTTTGGATTTGTTATTATTAAGAGACGTAATTTTTATGTTAGTATTGCTATTTTGTTTTTAACTTTACATTTTACTATATGGTTACCATTTATAAAGAAAGTTTTCAAATGTAAATATTTTTTTTAGTTTGCCTTATTTTATACTGATTTACATTTTATATTGGGAATAATATATTATGTAAATATTGACATTTTGAAAATAGTAAATTAAGAAAAAATTATTTGTCATATTGTAATTAGTGTTTGTAAATCTCAAGTGGATACCTCGATAACCTATAGCCTTAGTTTTTATATTATATTAATTTTAAACCTTTTTGTTATTTTAACAATTTTAATACTAATATACAATTTTATTTTGGTGTAAAATACTTTGGATGTATTATAATTGAGAGACGTATTATGTTAGTATTGCTATTTTATTTTAAATTTACATTTTTATAATAGTTACCATTTATCAAGTAAGTTATCAAATGTTAATATTTATTTTTAAGTTTAACTTATTTATAGTGGTTTCCATTTTATATTGAGAAGAATGTATTATTGAAATATTGACATTTTTAAATTATAAATTAAGATAATGATTTGTCATATTTTTTTAAACAATAAATTAAGATAATGATTTGGCATATTGTAATTGGTACTTATAGCTTCAATTTTTATGAATACTCTCTCATTGGTTTATAGTATTAACTTATATATAATGTGTATTAATTTATTTTAATTGTAAATATTTTCAATAGCTTATAGCCTAAATTTTGAAAATTAGTTCAATTTATATTGTTATAATTTTTTGAATTAGTGAATTTTTAAATATTATTATTATTTTTGGTTAATCTATATTAAATTTCGAAAATTATTATAGATACAAAATTAATTTATATATAATGTTTTTACTTTTTTTATTTTACCTTATTTGATATTGATTTCTAGTTTATTTAGAAGTAAACAAAATTTTGAAAATGTTAATATTTTTGAAAATAATAAATTAATTTTTTTGTCCTAACATGAGTGGTGGTTTAAAATCATATGTAGATGCTCTCAATTCTTTGTTTATTTATTTTTGTTATGTGTAATAATTGTATCATATAATAATTTTGAACCTATAATAAATAGTAAATTTGGTCGAATTACTGTTAAAACAAAATAGATTGGTAAAATTAGTAAATATAAAAAACTATAAGGTGTTATTAATAATTTTTATAATGGTCACAAAATATATTTATAATATTCATTTTTGAAGAAAAAAATGAAGCAAACCAATGGAAAACATGTTACTTCATTTTTAAGGAATTTCAAATTTTGAAGCAAAAGAATGGAGCTAAGGATTGGAGATGATCTAATACTTCATATATTAGAAAGTTTCTTGTTTTATATATTAAGTGAATTTCCCTTTTTAGATGTTTTAGTTTTTGTTATTTTAACTACTTTAACATCAAGTTTCCTAATGTTTTGTAATTTAAAGGATATTATAAAATTCTTTTTTATACATTGTGAATTGTTTAGATGATTTTGTTACTTTTACTATTTTAACATTAGATTGCTATTTTATTTTTGTATAAAATATATTTTACATTTATTATACATAAGAAGACAATATTTTTTTGTTAATATTACGATTTACTTTTGATTTTCTATTTTACTATAACAATTAACATTTTTTAGCAAGTTGTAAAAAGTTAATATTTATTTTACTGGTTTAAGTTATATATGGAACAAAAAATTCGTTTTTAATATAATTTTGGAAATATTAACATTTTCTAAAGATAAGAAATTAAAAATCTGATTTTTCATAATACGATTGATGGTTTTAAATCCTACGTGGACGTTCTTGATGACTTATAACCTCAACTTTAATATAATATAGATTAAATAAAAGATATTTTTTCTATTCATAAGTAGTATCGCTTATAGAATTTAGTTTTCTTTTATAAAAATAATATTTAATATTTTTAGTGAGAAATTAAAAAATAGTTTTTATCTCTATTTTTATATATTAATTAGAGAAAAATAATCTATATAATATAAATAGAAGGTAAATTAGAATTGTAGATGATTGTTATCATTATAGTTTGTAAACTTTTGGGTTGCTACGTCCAACAACCATTGACTTTTTGAAGTATACATTACGTATAACTGTATAACATTATAAGCATTTCTTTTCACCAAAGGCCAAAGGTATAAGCTATTTCTGTGTGTGGACAAAGCGATTATGTATGTAAGCTGTAAGTATTTATTCATTTACAAGCTTTTTCACATATAAGAATAGTGAAACTATGGAGTCGATCACATATAAGAGCTATCATTATGGGGCGTATTTAGTGGGTATCTTAGGTGAATTTTCATTTAAAAGAAAATCAAAAACACTTAATAACATAAGACGCAAATCTTAATTAGGGGAAGGAAGGAACGGTTCTTGATGGCACGTGTAGGCAAATGAGAGGAGAGAAGAGTGTCTTTGTTTCGTGGTTTGGTTTTGTTCTCTCTCTCGATCGAAAGATCGGAATCTTCTATCTCCGTGGCTCCTCGACGAAAGGACGTTGAGACTGACATCGCTGAAACGCGCCGCGGTTGAGTCATGCCGCATCTTGGAAGTCCGAAGCTTCAGCCACCTCAGCGGGTATGCCTCCGCCTTTGTACAGCGTCATCGATTGACCCGTCGCTACACCGCCGCTGATTTCACCTGAGTTCGATCAGAATCAGAACCAACGGGGTTCGATCGATGAGAAGAGCTTCGGATTCGTAAAAACTGTAAAGATGTCGGCTAATGTTAAAATGATATTGATTTCCTACGGTCAGGACTAGGAGAAACTTTTACCCCTACGAAAGCGACAGAGGAAGAAGCCATGAGGAACAAGGAGAAAGCGTGGGAGAGAAGGGAGAAGAGGATGCAAGAGATCTCTCTCCTTCGATCCATCCCTTACTCTGACCACCAGAGGATGCAAGTTCAGCATCATTGCGATTTAATTTGCTTACATTCTTCTCTTGTAGTGTTTTAACTATATACAGTTGTGAAATTGAGTGTTTGTGTTCAGTATCATTCCTCTTGTTGAATTTAGACTTGTGATTAGGCATATGTGTAGATGGTGGTTGTTGAATACGAGTTTGGTAGATTGAATGACAGTGAAATGAACTCGGTTTTAGTGGCCCCGTCGTTCTATTCACAATATGAGGTAAACAGTCGAGGTTACAAAGAGATTAGAGAAAGAAGGAAAAGGTCGGAGCTTTGTTGAAAGGCTCAGACAGAAACACTAAGCAAGGCGATTGATCGTAAACCCTAGATCTTGCCGTCAATCTCTTAGTGTCTATTTGCGGATCCCTTCCTTCCTTCCATTCGTTCTCCTTTTATAGGCTCTACATGTCTCTCAATCGTTCGCCCTGGCAATTTGGGCTTAATTTGATGTTTAATGGGCTTTCCAGCCGAGCGATAGCTTGATGGGCCGATACTGGTCCAATCGGTCATTTGATCGTGAGGCTGAGTCGATCGAGCGATGGCCTGATGATCCAAGACTGATCCAGTTGATCGGGAGGCCCAAATGACTATCTTGGATTCCAACACCGATCGTCATGTTAGATCCTGGTTAGTCTCCTGATAAGATTGGTCCGAATCTTATTAACTGATGGGCCTTGTGTGAGAATGCTAAATTCCTCTCTAACAGTGGTCTTCTGAAAATGTAGCAGTGGTGACTGGTTCTAACCGAGATATTGGACTCAAGATCGCAAGACAGCTTGCTAGCCATGGATTGACTGTTGTTCTTACAGCTAGAAACGTGGATGCTGGTCTTGAAGGCTTGAAGCAGTTACATCCTTGAGTCTCCAAGAAGGTCTCAAGGTTGATTTCCATCAGCTTGATGTCACGGTTTTAATTGCACACTTTCTTGTGTCTGCAGGAGATGCGGACGAGTCAAGCTGCCACATTTCTTCTGTTGCAGCGGTGAGCGGGTAAACCCCCAGTGAGCAAGGCCACTAGAACTGTTGATTAAGATCCCTTATATGATTACTCCTTGTCGGATATCCAGAGGGGTAAATCTTTACCCACTCAACTTTATTTCCTGCCCCAAAAAAAAAAATATAGATCACTTGATTTTTGAATCTGTAGAGAATTGTATGGTATGGAGTCTTATCTGATAGGTTTTCTTGTGAATTTTAGATTTGTAACTTCTTATCTTAGTTAAAACGAATTGTGTGATTCAAGCATATACATTGATTGCAAATGACAAAACCCAAGCAAGGACATAAATTGCAATGATCTCATATTTGTTGGTAGCTTTCCAGTGAGTATATTTTATTTGAGACAAGATTGATATTCTAATGTACAATTCTTCTTATATTTAGTCTGCAAGTATCTGTTACTTGTGTGCAGATATTAGATTTTGGGTTTGCCACTGTGTTGATGACTCAGGGCAAGAATTTGAAGCTTACTGGATCTTTAGGGAACAGAGCTTCTGAGTATCTTCTTGATGGTTAATAAGTTTATATATGTAGCAGAATGATTCTCACACTATAGAGTTTTTCAGGTTTGGGATCTTTAAGGTTTTTGTTTCTGTCTTTTACAGGGTAAGTAACAGACAAGAATGATGTCTACTCTTTTGGATTTGTTTCTGTCTTGTATGCTCATGTCATCAAACGTTCCATCTTATTAGATTTGTTTCTGTCTTGTATGCTCATGTCATCAAACGTTCCATCTTATTAGATTTGTTTCTGTCTTGTATGCTCATGTCATCAAACGTTTCATCTTATTAGAAAGTTGCATAAATGGAAGTGTATGCAAGCTCTTTCGTCTCATAAGATCAAACATTCTTAAGTTGTTTCTTCTTTCTTCCCTCTCAAGTTCTTTATCTACACACAAGATCAAACATAAGATCAAACGATTCAAAATATTTATCTAAACACAAGTCTCATCTCAAGCTCTTTCTTCTATCTCAAGTTTTATAAACAATTTTCATCTCATGGCATCTTCTTCCCACAACACTTATGAAGGAGTAGATGATGAAAAATTTGATCAATATTTTGGTGTTTAATTAAAAAGAATTTTTTTTTAAAAATCCTTAAATAAGAAATTTGCACTGGAACACGTAAATTTTCGGATCTCTTAATTCACTTTTACAATTAAAAAGTATTAAAACAAAAATAAGAGACCCATTTAGGGTCTCTAGGATAATGGTGCTCTAAGAATCTTCTTATCTGCATTTCTTCTTCTTGATTAGGTTGGTTCATCTTCGGTCTTATCTGCATCATTTAAGATGACCTGTTGCGATTAGTATCTATTGAATCTGATCGATTGCATGTGGCTGAATCTTCTTCTTCTTTGAAATAATGGCGGTTCTCTTCTTATTACTTGCTTGCGCCGTTACTGGTCGAGTCTGTCGTGCATCATGTTCTGGTTAGTTTTTCGGTGGCTGCCACTTGGATTTCCGGCGACTTTTAAGTCAGTGAACGGAGTCGGAATTTTCCTCTCTCGACGCGTGATCCTCTTCTGTACACGTAGTGTCGAGCTAGATCGTTTGCTCGGATCGTCTCTGAGCTTTTCTCAGGTGGACCTTACCTTTTGTCTTTTATGTAATTATTGTGGTGCCTTTCGGGTTTAAATCTTGGAAGAGTTTGATGGGCTTTTCCTTTTATTGTTTCTTCCCATATGAAAATATATTATTAATGCAACCAATTTTACAAAATCCAAAAGAGGATAACATAGCCGGCGGAACACGAAGATATCCCCGAAATCTAAAATCCAAACAAGACAACTCTAATAATCCAAACTAGAAGCGAAACTAAAATAACCAGGATTAATCCAGATAGAAAGGAAAAGAGTTCGAACCATCATAAAAGAGCACGAAGTAAGCATCTGAAAGAAGACGCTGTGAGGATAAACCCTTCCCAACAAAGATATTTGCACACCATGCAAACTCCAAAAGAAAAAGGAAACAACCTTGAAATGAGTACCCCATTGAACTTCTTCACTTGTTTCTGCAAATAGAGATTATACCCTTTTCCAAATACTAACCAGCAACACGAAAAAAAGATTACTGCATCGGAGGCAAATCAAAGACAAAACCAAGCCAGGAGGGAACATATATAAAAGCCAAGAAACACAAGGTCTCTCATAGACAAACCCAAACACCATTCGGGTAATGCAGACATGAAAGGAACTAGAGTTGAAGAAAGCACAGTAACACTGTCACTAAAGCACATGCACCGCTCCCAGTGGCTACACTGCACCGTCAAAAGATCTTCGATCTCCAATTTGGCGACAGACGCACTGAACCCAACTCTCCGAACAAGACCTGAAGCGATAACATTACCAAAGACAAGAACAGCTCCACACAAAACTTCACCTATAAAATAGAGCAAGATATAAAGACACAGAATCCCGAAAACGTAAGATAGGTTCTTAGTTTTTTTAGGGGGGTTATTGGTAGTTAAATTTTGAAGGAGTTATAAAATTTAGAGATTATAAATTCAATAATGAGCTACTCACTCGTATGATGTTCCTGTCAAATCTCCTTAAAAATATCTCGGAGCAATGTTGATTGTTGAAGCAAGTCAGGTTCTTATGTGAAAAGGATATCGTGATGTCATTAATATCAGTCGTGAAATATTATATAACATAACACTCAACTTTATAAATATCATCTATACTCATAAGATTCTTAGAATCTATGTAACAAAAAACACAACTACACAAACACAAAAAGTTGTGTATTAGATTTTTGTTGTCACGTGAAAGATAATTGTAAAAAAAAATTTAAAGATAAAAAAAATATTAAAGACAAAAAAAATTATTAAAGATAACATAATCACGAATCATGAAAAAATACCTTAGAAAACTTTAAATAAAAATCAAACAAGACAAATTCAAATATTAAAAAATAAAAATAAAATTATTTTAACATCAAATAACTATATTTCTTGAAATAAAAAAAATTAAGTATTTTTATTGAAAGATAAATCTGGAAAGAAAAACATATATGAAAATTCATGCTATTCAATCATAATCAATGACAATTTATGCAATACATAAAGCAAGAATTAATCAAATCTACTTAACTATTAAAAATCTTTGAACTTTAAAAATTTTCAGATTTCACACAAATTCCATTTCCAATAGGCCTTACTTAGTTAAAAATTAAGAGACATATTCTTATATTCAGCTAAAAACAACCCCATTAAACATGTTCTTAGTGATGTTACCTGATGACAAAAGAAAAAAGAAAAATTCAACCTAAACTCGAATAGGGGGACTTATTAGAAACACAATTCCCTAGTCTCACTGATTTGAAAAATAAATAAATAACAAATTTATTTTTGTATTCGCCAGCAAATAATTATTTCCATTAAAAAATAAAAATAAAAAGACAAATAGCGTAAAAACGCATATAATGTACTTTCGATACTGCATAGTTCTTATATAATTCTCTTTCTCTATAAACATTACGAACAAGACCACCTAACTCTGCTAAGATCTCTCTTTGTTTGAATTCTTCTCTGTTTTAGATTCTAGGTCAAACCCTTGATCGAAGTTTTAAATATTTTTAATTTTTTTTTAAATTCGACGATAAAGCTTCCTCCTTTACTCCGGCGATGGTTTTAGCGGCGAAGCAGACTCTCTCCGCCAAGATCGGATTCTCCAACCCCCTCTTAAGCCGTAACCCATCATCCCCCTCACTCCAACGACCTCCCCCTTCTCTCTCCTTCCCCTCGACGGCCCTTCCAAAACGCACCGTTTTGTCCCTCTCCAAGCCGCTTCACCTCTCCTCTCTGAGAGCAGAGTTTCCGTTGAGATGCTCCGCCTACGAAGCCGATAAGTCCGAGCCTCAGCCGATCGACGCGGCGGCGGCGGAGGAAACGAAGTCGGAGGCGGCGAAGAAGCTGAAGATCGGAATCTACTTCGCGACGTGGTGGGCTTTGAACGTTGTGTTCAACATCTACAACAAGAAGGTCTTGAATGCTTACCCTTACCCGTGGCTTACCTCCACGCTCTCTCTCGCCGCCGGTTCGTTGATGATGCTCATCTCCTGGGCTGTTGGGATCGTTGAGACTCCTAAAACCGATTTCGATTTCTGGAAAACTCTTTTTCCGGTAAGTGGGTTGGTGGGTTAGAGAAGTAAAGGTTGAAACTTTAGGTTAGATGTCGATGTTTACGATGATGGGTACTTAGGTTTGGTGGGTTTGTTGCTTAGAGAAGTAAAAGGTCGAAACTTTAGGTTACGTATCGATGTTTACGATGATGGGTACTTGAGGTTTGGTTTTAGATCTTGCATGAATATTTCTTGTTTTGTTTTTTACCTGAACGATATGCGTAGTTTTGTATGCTTCCTGGGTGAGAGAGAGAGAGAGTAGAAAACGATGTGTCTTTTTGGCTGTGTTTGTTCATATTATTGTGTTAATTTCATAGGTGAAAGTATTAAATTTTTTTGGTGTTTTGTTGTACTAAAAGTGTTTTTTTTTTGGTTGGATTGGCTTAAGGTCGCTGTGGCGCATACAATTGGTCATGTGGCTGCAACGGTGAGTATGTCAAAGGTTGCGGTTTCCTTCACACACATCATAAAGAGTGGTGAACCGGCGTTTAGCGTTCTTGTCTCGAGGTTTCTTTTGGGTGAAACCTTCCCTGCTTCGGTTTACCTCTCCCTCATTCCCATCATTGGTGGTTGTGCTCTCTCTGCCCTTACTGAGCTTAACTTCAACATGACTGGTAATATATATATTCTTAGACACTCACATGTTATGTTTTGTAAATGTAATTCTTGTTGGCTATAATTGAAATGGTTTCTGCTCTCAGGTTTCATGGGAGCGATGATTTCGAACTTGGCATTCGTCTTCCGCAACATCTTCTCGAAGAAGGGGATGAAGGGAAAGTCTGTGAGCGGAATGAACTACTACGCCTGTCTCTCAATGCTATCACTCTTGATCCTCACGCCCTTTGCATTTGCGGTTGAAGGACCTCAGATGTGGGCTGATGGCTGGCAGAAGGCTCTCTCAGACATCGGACCTCAGTTTGTCGGGTAATTTCCCTCTAAAAACTCTTACGAACTCTTTTTGAACTCAAAGTATCTCTTTGACGTTTTGTCCTGTCTGAAATAAGCCTTGTCGTGTTCCTATAAATCCGTTGTGAAAATACCCATTTATCAAATTCTTGTCTTTATTTCTAAAAATTCTTGTTTTCATTCAAACTATTAGTCTTTCGTGATTAGGCCAATGAATCCATATCAGAGGCTTAACCAATCTCACAATCTTTCTATTAAATCTGTAGGTGGGTGGCTGCGCAGAGTGTGTTCTATCATCTCTACAACCAAGTGTCTTACATGTCTTTAGACCAAATCTCTCCCTTGACTTTTAGTGTTGGTAACACTATGAAGCGTATCTCAGTCATCGTCTCCTCCATCATTATCTTCCGTACTCCTGTCCAGCCCGTTAATGCTCTTGGAGCCGCCATTGCTATCCTTGGAACCTTCTTGTATTCCCAGGTAATACCACACAACACACAAACCTTAAAATTACCAATGTACCCTCTATTATCCATAAGATAAGTGTCTCTTGACTTCACCTCACAGCCACATGATGAGACTAATTAATACTTCTTCGACATTATTAAGAACCATCTTAGTTTATTGGTTTGGGATGCTTCTGGAGCAATATAGTTGAAGACTCAAAGATCTTGAGTCTTCGTTCTAATGTTTCTTTAACCGCTTGTCATGCAGGCAAAGCTTTGATAAGGCAAGACATGGAGTGTTGCAGTCCGATGTTGAGCTCGTTAATTTCGGTTAAAACCGGGAGTGAAGGGCTTGATGTAGATATGTGTCCTCAATAATAATGAAGAAAAAATGATGAGAATGGAGACGACAATATTTAGTGTGATAGGCAGTTTTTTTAAAGTCGAGTGTTTTGGATTCAAGTGTTTGAATTTGGGGAAATGAGATGATTGCCTCTCTGTAACTAAAGTTGGAGATAGAAATTGTCCCCTACGCCCCCTCCCCCCCCCACTCCAATACAATGTGAGAAGTATTATATACAAAAGTGGTTAAATGGTTAAATTGAGGATAACGTATATTTGATTGAGTGGCATGTTATTTTATACATTGAAACACTATATCGTTGTAATGCTGCATGAGAACCCATATTGCATTTAGAAAAGAAAAAAAGAACTGGATACTAAACCAGATCGAGCCTGAGATCTTGAAGATGGAAAGATCTAGGATAACCTCTTAGAAATAATAATGTACGTGGACCAGGTGAGTAGGAGTTCAGCTTCATGGACCGCTCTCGTCGGGACTATTGATTTCTATGATTGTTATTGATATCAGCAACATACTGTATGATTTTCATTTGTCAGAAGTACTATTCTATCAGCAAGAAATCCAAAGAGAATATATATATATATATATATATATTTTAAAACTAATAAGAGAATAATTTTGAAGAACAATTTTTTAAATATAAGTGATGTTTTCAACCAAAAGAAAAGAATAGTAATGTTGATGCTTGCGAATAAAATAGAGGCATTAGATTTGGTTCAGTGGGAAAGAAGATAAAAGAGATGTCTCTTGAGATTTCATAAGAGGCAGAGAAGAATATACTAAGCGAAGATTCTTTCTATCGGAATTTGCAATTTGCATAACTATTAATTGCTTTCTTCATCAAAGTCACCACTTTATTAAATTTCTTTGTAAGACACTTGTACTTATTTTCTTAGGCGTCAGGATCACAAGAGGAACATGTCAACTGCAGATGCCATGGCAGATGCGCTATGTCGTGATTATGCGGATATATGTCTTCTAGCAATTGGACCTTTTCGTTGTTTTTCTAATGTAACATCAAGCATGAATTTCGAGATAAAATGTTAGTATAATTATAGTTGGTTAAACTAGCTGCAATGTCACATAGGTCTTCGTTGATCGGCTTGTTGATTAACAAAGCTGAAATTGATTGAATCAACATAAGCTATGAATAATCGATTGCATAGGGAAAATGTTTTTACAAATTTCTTACATTTTTACAAAATAACTATATCATGCATGTAGGCAATGGACACATTTACCCACCAAACCGAAATCGAAACTAATTTCATAAATATTTTCACATATCTTATATTTTTGAAATAAAAAAATTGGAACCGAATGAATACTTAAATTTTCAAATATAGTTTATATACCTAAAATAATTAATTCATTTAGTTTTACAATAACCAAATATCCTAACAATTTACTTTAAAACCGAATTACCAAATAAAATCGAATTACCCAAATGTCTTTTTATCCAAAATATTTAAAATTGTCTAAATTACCCAAAATTGTCTAAAAACCCTGAATTACCCGATAACTTTTCTGGAAAAAACCAAATTATCCATAGAAAAAATTTAAATTAATGAAATTAAATACAAACTTTCTAGATTCCAATTTTATTGTCCGAAACGAATTGAAAACTGAAATAACCAATGATAAATCAAACTGAATTTTATAAATAACTGAAAAGATCATAGATATCTAAAAAATGGATTGAAAACTGAACCAAAAATCGAAATGCCCAAAGTTACTCGTATCCACAAAATTGAACACAAGAGAGAACGCAAAGAGACATGGAGTCGAGATATGATCTCTTTCCTTAACTCAAAATATTCGCTCCGTTAGTGAGACGGGACTGTACGAATATAGAGTCCCAGGATACAACCATGGCAGACGAATCACGCCTCACTCGTGATCGCCCTATCGAACTATAAACTCTACGAAACACTCTCTAGACTTACGTTGAGGGATCTGGTGATTTTTTGTTGCGTAAAAACTTAAGGGAAAATGAAGGAGGAGACCCTCCACCAAGACCCAAGACCCAAGACCCAAGACCCAAGCCCAAGC
>NC_027749.1:10977078-10984380 GCF_000695525.1 Brassica oleracea var. oleracea | reverse complement strand
TTGATTCCATGACTGTATTTTCATGAATGTCTGATATTTCAGATTTATGTACCAGAAATCGATAAGCATTACTGTTATGTGCATATCCGATGAAGATGCAATCCACTGTTTTAGGTCCAATAGTGACCTTCTTTGGTGGCGGTACTGCAACTTTTGCTAGGCACCCCCACACTTTGAGGTATTTATACGAAGGTAAATTACATTTCCATAATTCATATGGAGTTTTGCCAGTTACTTTGTGTGGAATTTTGTTGAGGATATAATTAGTGGTAAGCAATGCTTCCCCCCACATGTTCTGGGGTAACCCAGATTCCTGCAACATTGCATTCATCATCTCTTTTAGAGTTCGATTTTTGCGTTCAGCAACTCCATTAGATTCTGGTGAGTAAGGAGCTGTAGTTTGATGGATTATTCCATGTTCTTTACAGAATGCATTGAATGGACCATCATACTCGCCTCCTCTGTCGCTTCTAACTACTTTAATAGTTGTTTTAAGCTGATTTTCGACCTCGAGTTTAAATTCTTTAAATTTTTCTAAGGTTTCGTCTTTGCTATGTAGTAAATATACATAACAATATTTTGTACAGTCATCTATGAAGGTCACAAAGTACTTTTTACCACCTCTAGTTTGTAAGTATTTTAAATCACATAAATCTGTGTGAATTAAATCTAGAGGTTTATTAGTCCTTTCAACACGAGGTGATGGCGTTTTCGTGAGCTTAGCCTGTACGCATACTTCACATTGTTGGATTTTATTTTAATTGTTCACAAGAACCTGACCACGCTTCAACTTCGTTGCAAAATTTCAGCTCTTGCATAATGCATATAATCTTTTGACTTTCCTCTAACGCATACAACCCACGTAAAACTCAAATACTTTCTAACAACAGCTCATTCACACTTGGACCGAATGAAATACCTCATCACACATTTAACTCAGTTCTGGCAACCAACAAAGTCCATAACCACCACGACTTTAAGTGTATTTTGTTAGGAAATACGCGGTCAAATTTTGCGGAAAGCCAGAATTTATGGGAGCGGGAAAGAAGCACACACACCAAATTGTTAACGGAGTTCGGCCAATGATGCCTACGTCTCCGGACCTGCTACAGATCTTTTATTATTAACCAGGGAATTTTTACAAGCTCACAACTCACACCCCGATCCCAAATACACTCAGAAATTACTAGTAATTTCTTAAAGAAGATTTTTTGTGAGAAAAAAAAGTTTTTTTTTTTTTCTTCTTCTTTTTTCTTCTCCTCTCCTCTCTCGTTCTTTCTCTCTGTTTTCTTGTTTTGGGATTTTATCCAACAGCGGGAAACAAATCTATTAAGATTTATATAGTTTACCAAAGTGCCAAAGATTATATTAGAGTCTAAAACAGCAGAGAGATCAATGAAGTCTAAAACAGCAGGAAGAGAAGGCTACATCTACGTTATGGTAGCAAATGCTATAGATAGTTAACACCATACTTGCTGTTTTGTATCATAGTTCATACATACATGCACCATAACACAATAAAAAAACCCTTTTCACATAGATTCATGCGTCAAGATAAAAGCCAATGCTCCTGAATCAACTTCAATCAGGTCTTTCAGCTCTCCGTATATCTCTTTGGTCACACGCCGAGCAGGAGCCTTATGCGAGAACCTGAGTCTCTCTGAATTCGTGATTGTAAATATCGGCTCCGACCCATCAATCTCGTTATGTTTGTACTCCGTAACTTCCCTAAAGAGTAAACTTTCTTCATCATCATCACAACTGGGCTCACGCTCTAGTAATAAGACCTTATACCCTAAAGTGTCATCAAGAACTTGAACAACGTCATAGCTGCACACACCAACTTTCCTAAACTCCATGTATTCACTCCAGAATCTGTATATCACCCACACTTCTCCAATCTTGGGCAGAATCGTATATTCATTACCATCAATGGAGGTTTCAGGCACTACCTGATGTGAAACATCATCTGTAGTTATGATTTCTAGAGCATTTCTCGCGTAGTAAGTTCCACAACCAACAGGCATTTTCTTGTCTTCATACTGGATCACATCCAGAGGGAAACAAGCAGGTTTTAACCGACGTACGTGTAGTTTGTAGACTGCCTTCTGATGGAGCACCCGAGTGAAAGTGATCTTTTGTATCTTACCGTAGTACAGAGGAAACTCATGACCACTGCAAAATGACCAAATCTAGACTATTTGAAAAACCTTCCCCTTACTAGCAAAGTAGATGGTTTGAGGTTTAGCTTTTCTATTACTCCCAGAGTTTGAAGTTGTAAGCTTTGCTAATAGATGTGAGGCACTATTGTATCTTCAATTGTTTCAGGTAATGCAGCTTTGTCCAGCTCATAAGCATCTTTAGGCACACCTTCAATTCCAGTCAGTTTGAAGAAAGGAACACTGTGGGAGAATTGATACAATCTGTGAGGTAAAATGCGAAATATGTCTGCATGACCAGTTCCCATCCGAAAGAAGACACTTGCGTACCCTTTTGCTTTATGCAAGAATGCAACAGAAACACCAGCTTTGTCAGCGTAATCTCAACAAATTCATACTCGTAACTGCGGTGAGAATCTGGCTGTGAAGACCAGTTGATATCCCAGTTTTTGAATAGAGCCCAAGTCTCGCCTTTTCTCGGGGAAACAATGAGATGGCCTGTGTTGATTCCTTCCTTGCAGTGTACAACATGTGAGAATAGGGAAAGGTCTTATGTGTTCTGATGTTTCCCAAGCTTGAACTGACCAGCAGAAACAGGCAAGTCTTCTTCAAGCCATTGGATCTGTTTCTCATCATCTGGATCTGGCTCTAAGTACGTGATCCTAAGGCCAAAGGTAGGAGTTGAAACTTTTCGGATCCGGGCATACAATCTAGGCATTCCATCCACTTTATCATAAAGAGCCCAAGTCTGCCCGACCGAAAAGTTTACTTCTTTCCTCAGTTTCTCAAAGTCATTAAACTTCAGACCATCATATCCAGTACTGCAACTTTCACCATGCTCATTCATCTTTCTCTTCTCACCAACACCAACCGCACAGCTCAAACCAAGCAATGCCTCAATAGCAGGTTCATATACTTCTTGCCAAGTTCCATGTACCTCTTTTGTTACTCTCGAAGTAGTAACTTGATGCGAGAATCTGAGCATTTCACATTTTGGGATTGTGAATCTCACATCGGCACCATCAGTCCAATGCCCAGCAGCGGCCATATACACCGAACGAACACCTGCAGAATCCGCTGATTTAAAGCCACCATCAGGAGCCAACAGCAGAACCTTGTAGTCCAGTTTATCATCAAGAACTTCCACAAGGTCATAAGTCTGGGACTTCAGATCAACGGCTTCAAGGTCATTACTCCAGTTTCTGTATATTGCCCAAACATCACCAGTCTTGGGCAAGATGCTGTAGTTGTTAGGAAATACGCGGTCAAATTTTGCGGAAAGCCAGAATTTATGGGAGCGGGAAAGAAGCACACACACCAAATTGTTAACGGAGTTCGGCCAATGATGCCTACGTCTCCGGACCTGCTACAGATCTTTTATTATTAACCAGGGAATTTTTACAAGCTCACAACTCACACCCCGATCCCAAATACACTCAGAAATTACTAGTAATTTCTTAAAGAAGATTTTTTGTGAGAAAAAAAAGTTTTTTTTTTTTTTCTTCTTCTTTTTTTCTTCTCCTCTCCTCTCTCGTTCTTTTCTCTCTGTTTTCTTGTTTTGGGATGATTTTCCTCTTCACCTCAGCTGTCCTTTTATAAGCATGAAGAAGGTGTTTGGTGGCTCACAATCTTTGACAAAACCAACGTCAACAATTTCAGCTCACCGTCCATGCCGTCACCGTCCATGCCGACCAACACGTAAAACGTGTTTTAACATATTTATCAAACAATTATATGCCATGTTTTGCACACTTCAATCTTAAAGCTGTGGTAATGAAAAACTTTGTTGGTGGCTTGAATGAGTTAAATGTGATGATGTATTTCGTTCGATCCGGATGTGAGCGTGAGCATGTGTTAGAAAATATTAAGTTGTATGTGGCTTATGGGTTGGAGGAAACTCAAAAGATATTTGCATATACAGGAGTTGAATGTTGTAGCGAAGTTCAAAGCATGTTCAAGTTTCTTGTGCACAATTGTGAAAAAATATTTTTCGTCAATATATTTAATTTAGCTTTTTCTTATTCCAAGTAAGTATTTGTAAATTTTTTTTAGAAAAGCAATAAATTATGGATAAACTTTTACCATAAATGGGCAAGAAAATAAATTTATTAAAATTTCTTGTACCAAAACAATTTTTTATAGTAAAATACAATAATGGAATTGGATTTTAACATGTAGTCTGAAAGAATATTTTAACTCTATATTTTATAATTGTCAAAATATAATTTTCAACTAGTATATTTGTTGTTTCTTCCATTATATGTGGGCATAGTTTAATATTAAAAGTACTAAATAATGTTATTTTAGTAAAATTTTATAATTGTATGTTTTGAAATTAATATAAAATCATACAATAATTAAATAAATAAAGTTTGATACTTTAAAATAAATTTAAAAATTAAAATTAGGTAATAGTGTATAGTAGAAGGGGATGGATCTATAATCCAAAATAATTCTAGATATCTAAATCCAAGTTTAATTATCTGAACTAGAATGTGTGGTTTTCACATCAACATATTTCAGATATTTCTCTAAACACTATAATATTTGCATATATTCAGATCCATAAAAATAAATATATCAAAATAACACAAAGTTTACATATATACTATTAAAATAATAATAATATAAAATTAAAATATTATATCATATAATTAATTATATTATACAAAATATACATATTTTAAAGAATATTGATAGAATGTAATATTTTAAGATATAAAAAATATGATCCGATTATCTTAACTTTAAAATTAAGATATACAGAACAAGATTTCATGAAAGATTTTTGATTTCATGTTAATTATGATTTGATCTCATAATTAATAATTTAAAACAACAGTTATTTCTATCATTTAGTTTATATATGTACTAATTCTCATACTTTTCGATTTCAAAATTTTCTTTTGTATTAATATAATATAGCATTCATATAAAATAAAAAATAGGTACTGCAAATGAATACATTTTTGATAAAAAATCAGAAAATAATTTCTTATTTTATAAAAAATGATCTTTTTAATTCACGTTTCCTTTTAATGTAACAAGTAGTTTTATTAAAAATATGCTCAGTTTGATAATCATAAAATATAAAAAAGATCGCGAGTGTTACCAGTATTTTCGATAATGCTTAGAGATATTTTTTTTTACATAGATCCACAATTCACATCTCGATAAAAAAAAATCTTGTTTCTCGAAAGAAAGAGAAAAAAAGATTTTTGAAAGCGATATGTAAGCCAAACTAACGTGACAATCTAATATTTATAAGTGTTTAAGGGGTCAAATCAGTTTTGTGCTATTAAATCTAGTTTATTTATTTCCTTATGAGTTTATCTATTGAATTGAAAATAATTTTAATACGGGTACGGCCCGATAACTAAAATAACATAATTATTATTTAAATATGTCACTAAATTCAATATGAATACATCTTTGAATTGAATTTTCTTATAAACATGAATCAAATTAACTGTGAAAAGATGGAGTCGTATCATAGAATGATGGTGTTTTATTTTTTCATTAGCTTAAACTATTTATTATGTTTCTATTCAGTTAATTATTATTAATAATAATATAGCTTTATTTGAGATAAAATAAAATAATTTATGAATATATTTATTTTAAAAGCTTTGTTTTTATTTTTTTTAATTTTTAAATAAATACATGAAAATGTTGATCTTAATAATATTCATTTGTTTTAAAATAAATTGATTAGCTTAGACTATCAATTAGGTATGGACATATTATTTTAAATTAGAAGATACCTAACCAAACAAAAAAGTTATATAATCCAAATGATTTTAATATATAAAACATTTTTTAGTTACCCAAATCTAAAAGGTGTTAAATAAATATATTCGTATTCACTTGCTAGAAGTATAATTGTATAACTAAAAAATTTTTTAGTCATATTTTAGATGATTGGAGCACCTAAAATTACAAGTATAAATCCAATAATCTTAGTTATATTTACACCAAAATAAAAAATAACATAAATAGTAAGTATTTCTGAATGTAATTACTTATATTTTTAAATTTAGTTTAGTTTTCCAAAATTGAACTATATTCTATTAATTTTTTTTTGAGTATTTTGTTAGTTTGTGTAATTCAAATAGTTTGAATAATTTGTAGTAGTTGGTTTTAATTATTTCATGTAATTTAGGTAGATAAAACCTAATTAGTTTTGGTTTTAGTTGGTTTTCGTTTTTATAAATTGAACCAAGATAAATTAACCAAAAGCAGAAATTGAACCAAATTAAAATATATGTATGATAACCACAACTAAATAAATCATTTTAATTTTTTTAATTAAAATTACTTCTTATAAAAATTTATAAATCTCATTCATCTGAATATTACTTCAAACTATTTTAGAACACTAAATATGTTGTAGGTGTCCCAGATTAAAGTTTATCATTCACTAAATTTAAAGATTTGTTTTTTCTCTCTTTCTCAAATGATTTGTGTGTATGCATGAATTTAATATTATCAATAGTGGAAACTTGCGAAATTCTTGATAAAATTCATTTTGAAATTATATATATTTTTAAATGACTTTTCCTTTTAAAAAGAAAACGCAGCCTTTAAAAAATAAATCATTTTCTGAAAAATAATATATATACATGTATATATATATATATTTATGGTATATTATATATTATTTCCATTCAATTTACCGTTGACTTTCTTTTTGTGTGAAACAAACATACTATTAACTTCAGATTAGTCTTTATATATTAAGAAGGTTATCTCTGACCCAGAAAATTAGACATCCACTATATATTATTTGAGAAGCATTGCAACTTCTTTTTGTAATCACATGTCATCATTAGAATGGTTCTTAGAATCATTAGAGAAATATGTTGGTCCATCTAATTATATAATAAGTTTTTTATTAAACTAACAATAAATTCATCATTAATGTACTTTATTATTTCCTTAAATAAAATTTACGGAATTGCCTAATGTGGCTAAAATATATATGACAATTAATGATTTTGAATAATAAAGATTTGATAAAAAATAGTGTATCTTCTATCATATTTGTTTAATTTTAAGCTATTAAATAAATTAAACAACCACAATAACCATATAATAAAAATTTAGATTTTTATGTATATGTTATATTTTGAATTTTTACAAA
>NC_027749.1:10970973-10976893 GCF_000695525.1 Brassica oleracea var. oleracea | reverse complement strand
GAATAAATTATTTTTTTTTTGGATTAATACAATTGATTTATATGTTCGCACCAATTTAATTATATTTTTAATAGTTACTGACTTTTAATTATTTAATATATATTTATTATTTAATAATATATAAAAATATTTAATACATAAAATAATTTATATATATAATGTTGATCCCGCGCAAGGCGCAGATCTTAACCTAGTATCATCATTATATAGTTGATGATTCGTTGAATCTAAGATTTGATTTCTTTCCCAACTGATATTTTTCTAAGCATATATTTATTAAGGATTAATTTTTAACAATGAACCCTCCGAACTAAGTTTATTTCAGATAAAAATTCAAAACTAAGTATTTAACATAAAATCTCCCGAATTCAGTTAATTTAACGAATTAGACCCTCTATCAATGATATCGGTAGAGCCAGATTTTGGTTCAGTTTCCGTTTTCGATATTTCGGTTTACAAAAATTAGCTAACATATTAATAACATATCAACTTTACTTTGGTCCGATTTATATACTAACGATTTTAGTTTATTCGATTCTATGCCAAAACCATAAATATATTTAATTTTCATAACAAATGTTAGTTTATATGATTAAAAATCATATGATTAGAAATCATATTTACTTAAAACTTAAATATATATTTTGTACTCTAACTTTTAAATATAATATTTTCAATTTTGTAAACTATTAAATATAAAAATAAGAAAGATAATAATATCGTAATATTATTAAATAGCTATATTTTAGCACAGATAATTACCAATAAATCATTTTATTTAATTGGATAAAAATGCTTTAAAAATAAAAAAATATTAAATAAATGTTTTAAATATGAATATAATATTAATAAAATAAATTAGGTATATACTATTACTTTTATCATAAAGTTACATATAAATATACTATTATACATTAGTTAATCTGTTTATTTAGTTTATTTGGTTGATCGGTTTATATACCGAATCATATCAATATTTTTCAGTTTCTTGAAAATAACATCTATTCGGTTTATTCTGTATTACTAAATCTAAACTACTTTCTCTCCAACATCGAGTTGAACCTCTGCGTAGCTATAGAGCCCACTTTAAGCAGGAAAAAGTATCTATCTCTGGATGTAACACCTCGACAGCCATCTCCACCTTCAAGAAAGACATTAGTCCGATAGTGACATGTATAAGGAGCTAACGAAGTACCAGTGCACAACCATGGAGAACGTATATTATCCTAAACATGGACACAAGTAAAAAGGGAGGAGAACTCAACATATTGGTCCAATCATTCCCAAAAGTAGGAATCCAGGGTCATGAAAAATGAGAAAAACGACAAAGATGACAAACTCTATCATAAGTCAGAAAAAGAAATAGAAGGTAGGAATTGCAGGAGTTTGTGTCTTCGGCCATAATCACCGTTGAATGGCAGTGAGGACAGAGGAATAGTTGCAAGAGGAGATACACGAGACTTATCTCTTTTCTTATCTTTTCAGGGTGACATGATATATATGTCTCAATATGTTTCTTTGCAGATAAACAAAAGTATAACAGGTAATATATAGGTGATACCTCCATCCATTTAGGCTAATTTAAGTTCACCTTATGCCAAGAAACTATACACGTAACCTAATATATTCAATCTGATATGTTTATTTAGCGAATACTAATATTTATATATGATACTAAAATGCATTATATTTTCATCAAAATACTGTTTAGACCCCTTTCACCCGTGAAACTAGAAAAAAGTTTGTCGTTGTTGTCTGGATCACTTTATTTTGTCATAATATGTAATATATAAATAACCATATTAGATGCCTAACATAATGGCTAGCAAGTTATAATTGTGTTAGCCATCTACATGTCCATAGTAAATGCCACATGCACTTCTCTTTAAACGAATAGTTATGAATATAAAGTTAAACGACAAGAAGCAGCACTGACGGCTACTGTTACGGTTCCTGACAGATGATCAACAGGATACGAGGAGGCTTTGGGACTACGGGGAGGCTTCAGGACAGATGATCAACACTCATAAATCCTCTATCTCTTTCTCTACCAAAACGTCACCTGAAATATGGGCTAGAGTCAAATCACAATTGGGTATAGATAGAGAGGGAGGTGTCGGCAAGTACCTTGGACTCCCATAACATTTTGGCAGAAAGAAGAAAGACTTATTTGCATCTATTGTTGATAAGATGAAGCAGAAGGCCATCAGCTGGAACTCACGGTTTCTCTAAACGGCGGGTAAAGCCACAATGCTCCAATCTATACTATCAGCCACTCCAACCTTTGCTATGACAATCAAATTCAATCCGTTTTAACAAGGTTCTGGTGGGATGCAAAGGAGGGAGATAATAAAATTTGTTGGGTCGCATGGGATAAACTCACATTGCCAAAGAGACTTGGGGGCTTGGGATTCCGTGATGTGCAGTTATTTAACCAAGCTCTGCAGGCCAAAATCGCGTGGAGATTGATCACCAATCCAGGCTGTCTCCTTTCTCGGGTTCTATTGGGGAAATATTGCCATAAATCCTCCCAGTTGAAGGCTGGAAGGGTATCCTCTGGGGTAGGGACCTTCTCATTACTCATCTTGGTAAAGTGATTGGTAATGGAGAATCAACGAAGGTCTGGAACGACTCCTGGATTAATCCCCGGTCGGATATTAAGCCGTTTGGTCCTGTCAAGCTCCAAGACCAAGACCTTCTAGTGTCTGACCTCTTATCACGAGAAACCAGGGAATGGAATATGGTTCTCCTTGAGAACACTCTCCCAGACCTCACTGCTCATATTCTCTCCATCAAACCTAGCATTTCATCTGTACGCAACACTCCTCAGAAAAATCTGGATATCACTCCTCCCAAGTAGCTAAAATCAAATCGACTAGCACACTCTTGGATGTCGAGATTTGGAACTGGTAGAAGAACATCTGGAAACCTCCACTGCTCCCTAAGATTAAAATCTTTCTGTGGAAATGCGCTAGGAACGTTCTCCCCACCGGATATAACCTTCTTCGCCGGAATATCCCCATTAGAGCCTCCTGTCTAGGAATCAGATGCTCTTCGATAATCGGCCCTCTTCTCCTCAGGAACTTCTTCGAAAAGCCATCTTTGCTTGTAAGGAGTGGGAAAACGCCCCGATGGACCCAAACATCGTGATATGCTATACGGATGCGGCTTGGAGATCTGACCGGAAAGCCGCTGGTTTAGCCTCCAAAGAAATCACTCGCTGCTCTCAGTTTCAGGACGCCGTTGGGTCTCCGCTTATGGCTGAAGCTCTTGCAATCCGAGTCACAGCCATCAACGCGAACCATCGACCGATTGAACTCTTCGGGATTCTCTTGGAGGTCGCTTCGCTTATCTCCTCTAAATTTTCTTTTGTTTCAGTTTCGTTTATCTCATGTTTGATTAATGGGCATAAGGATCTCCTGGCTAAGGCATATCTTTGTATGCATTAAACCTTTGGGCTCTCAAGCCTATATCTTTTTTATTTAATGAAATCTCTATTGCCCAAAAAAAAAAAAGTTAAACGACAATCTGAGGTATGAATTATGGAGAAATTTTATGTTTACCACTTTCATGGTACCATTTTTCTTCTTTATCACCACTAAATGGAGATTTTCAAAAATACATTCTTCATTAAGTGACAAAAGACTTTTACACCTTTGTTCTTTATATATATAATAAATTATTATTTAAATAAATAAAAAATAATAATTTTTTTTTTATGTTTTCGAATTATACTTTTTCAAATTCGAACTTTTTTATAATTTTAAGTATTTATTTATATATTTATTAGAATTCTAAATTTCATATTCCAAAAATCATATCTCACCCCTCAACTCTAAACCCTAAGTTTAGATTAGTTAACCCTAAGGGTATAAGTGTCTTCTATCCTTCATTAAAAGTGAAGGTAAAAATGAAAAATGGTATTATGAATATGGTATTTGTGGCAATTTCCCATGAATCATTCCTATTCTTTACCATCTAACATAATATTTCTTATGTAGTTTTGAATTTTATATGTCAAGATGCAGGCTATACCATTATCTGTTATCCAAGCTGCAATATGTATTCATAAAAGATAGCTTAATCCACTGGTTAAAAACATAACTTGATGTATTAATATATTCTTGTTAGATGTCTAATATTTTTTTTTGGTCAAAAGATGTCTAATTTTTATCCGTAAACCTATTCTAATAATAACCACTAAACACAGTTGTTCCATCTCTTGACAAATTGTTATCCGTTAAACCTAATTTTAAGATATGTGTACTCATGTTAGATACCTAACATAAACAGATTCTGATGATCTATGCAGATGTCTCACTTTTAAAAATTTACTAGATTTTGACCAGCACGTCCGTGCGGATATTGCACGTCCGTGCGGATATTTTTTCATTTTGTAAATGTTATTGATTTTACTACAAATCTTTTAAATCTATAATTTTCAGTTTAGTGTTATCTATTGCGTAATACTATAATATTATTTTTATATTTCATTTTCGACATTATTAATATATAGTGATTTGTTTAATACATTTTATTTTGTTATTATTTTTATTACTTACGAATATATTTTTGAGATATGTAAAATAAAATAGCAATATGAAATAATCAAATAGAAAACCTTCTCCAAAATATATTTTTTCTTTAATTTATACATTTTGCATATAATACATTTTTAAAAGTTTATTTATTCATATTAAAGAAAATATATATGTTTAAGATAATTTATATTTACATGTTGTGTTTAAAAATATACTTTAACATATATCATTAGTATTTTGGGAAAATTTTATATTTACCACTTTCAAGGTACCACTTTTCATCTTTACCACCACTAGAGAGACATTTTCAAAAATACATTTTTTATTAAGTGGCAAAAGACTCTTATACTCTTGTTATCTATATATAATAAATTATTATTTAAATAAAAAATTATAAAAAAAAAATTCAAATTCGAAACTTTTTATAAATTTTTTTTTGAATTTTTTTTTCGAAATTTTTTTTTATTTTTATTCAAAATTTCTTTTTGAAAATCGAAAATTATGTTTGAAACTATTTTTAAATTTTTTTTATATTTTTTGAGTATTTATTTATATGTTTATTAGAATCCTAAATTTCACTTTCTAAAAATCCTACCCCACCCCTCAACTCTAAACCCTAGGTTTAGATTAGTTAACCCTAGGGGTATACGTGTCTTTTATCCTTCATTAAAAGTCAGGGTAGAAGTGATTAGTATAAACATGAAAATTGGTAATATGAATGTGGTATTTGTGGCAATTTCCATAGTATTTTACAGGCTTTATAAGTAAAAAACATTGTTTTGTTTAAATAATATAACCATATTACTATAGTAAATTTAACTAGATCCTAATCCGCGCGCCACCGCGGATATGAATGTTCAATTTTTAATTATTTATTTTATTAAATGATGTATTTGTAAAATTCATTCATATTATATTCATTAAGTAAATATTTTTTTTTGCATCTTAAACTATCTATTTTTTTACGAATGTATAATATCATATAAAAAAATATAAAAAAATGAGTATACACAGTTAATTAGATAATTGTACGAACATAAATTTTTCTTTCGTTTGCGATATCATATAAATAATGATCCGCCCAGTTAACAAAAATCATGTTTTTTATGTGTAATTTTTTTTTTTGACCATTTTCTTAAAACTATATTAAATTTTACATATTTTAATTAGAATATTTTTAATATCTTTACCTTTTTATTTGAAATGCAACTCAAAATTTTTAAGAAAATTATAACAAAATATTTAAAAAATATTTTTAGAATTTGTTTGAAAAATATAAAAATTACACTTTAAATTAAAATTATCCTAAAATATGATAAGTTTTGATGTAAACGAAAACTCAAATTATGTCAAAAATAATTATATTCAATGATAATAAC
>NC_027749.1:10966391-10970814 GCF_000695525.1 Brassica oleracea var. oleracea | reverse complement strand
ATTCTTAAATATTTTTTGAATAAATAAATATTTTTTAATTTAATCAACTGAAAATAATATCCGTACAATTGTGTGAGTCAAATTCTAGTTTTATTGATACATATTATATATTAGTGATGTATTTTTTTGGTAACATTTTAACGATGCACGTTTTTAAAATCTCCATTATTAAAATTATGCACGTAAGGATAACTCATGAGTTTTTTTTTTGTTGATTAAATGACTTTATGTCCAAATTTATTTAAGGATATTTCATTAAGGTAACTGAAAAAGACAAACAATAAAATTGGAAGTTTAAATTCATTTAAGCATATTTCATTAATGTAACTGAAAAGACAAGTAATAAATTAGGCAGTTTTATTCGTTTTAGGATATTTCATAAATGCAACTGAAAAGACAAACAAACAAAATAGGGAGTTTAATTAATGAAGTAAAAATATTTTCAAATGGGTACTTCTCTTTTAATAATATAGATATATAATAGCATCTATCAATTTATTTTAATACATTTTATTGAAATAGGATATTTTATGGATGTCATGATATTAATGTTTTTTAATTAAGTTTCAAAACATTAGATTACTTTAATTTTTACAACATATATAGTTTTTTCGTGGTACATTTCAAAAAGTTATTATTTATTATCTATGATTTTATATTTTGTAAAATTTGAAATATTTTCATTTTGAGTTTGAATATTTATTTTTAAAATTTTACATTGTCAAGAAAAATTTGGAAAACTACACAACTATTTATGAGTTTGGAAGATTACATGAATTTGGAATATCTTTTATTAAAAACAATTTGACTTTTGGTAATGTTTTATAAATTTTTCTTATAATTAAAAAATACAATTAAAAATTTATTTGTAATAATATGTTAAATGAATTTTATTTTAAACGAATTACTAAAATTTCATAATTTTCTAATAAAATTTTCACAAATAGTATATGACCTAAAAGTTATTATATGCCATTATTTTTTATGTATAAACATTTTTACACAAAATATTTTTGAGAATTTTAAAATAAATAAAAAGATAACATATAGTTGTAGATATAAAAGTTTAACGTATGTCACTAAATTTCTTTTTTATAAAAATAAATAGTTTACGAATTTTAACCCACTTTAATGATGAGTAATAATTTATTTAAATGAACCAATTATAAAAAATAAAATTTGTTAATTTACCTATTTAATATAATTTTGTCATTTGTAATTCATAAATCACTTCTATTTTTTATAAAATACAGAATATAACTATAAAATTTATTAAAAATAGTATATAATTTTACTTTCTTATTTTAGAATAAAATTTTAATTAACATTGATTTATAATGATATTATATTAATAATTACCAAATTAACTAATGTGTTATTTTATAAAAATATTTAATTTTTAGTAGGATTTTATTAGATTTTTTATCAATATATTTTGTTATAATCAAAAAATATAATTTAAATTTATATTTGGTTTATTATTAATGTAAATAATCGAATATATTAACTAATTTTTTAAGTGGTCTTACTATGACTTATTAATTGTAGATAAAAAATATGAATATAAATTAATAGATTAGATTGTCTATTCATCTTAGTCAATCGGACTCTAGACGTGTTTAAAGTATTCAGTTTTAAAAATCTTTAAATAAAATAATAGCATTTCCAAAGTGGAAACAAAAGTTAATTAGCATTTTTAATTTAGATTTGTAAATAATCACGTCTCCATCATATTCCGAAAGTTTTCAATTTAGAATCGTTTTTGAAGTGGAAAATGGATTATGGATGGAGTGAGAGTTGTGCTCACCTTATCATTTTTGAGGCATTTGCCTCAGCTTCCTCTCACATCAGTATATTTTGGGGCTCTCATATGAAAGTTCAGAGACTACCAGTTACAGGAATAAAAACGCAGGATACCAAGAACGTTTTCTTGTATATTAAGAAATCTGTTAAACAATCTTCTTAGATCTGTTTAATCCGAATCACTCTCAGTCACACACGACTAGAGACGGACCAATTTCTAATCTCACAAAACAGAAACACGAGCTGCACACAAGGTCACTCGTATTTCTTCAGCTCTCAAGAACAAACCTCTTGCTCTAGCTTTTTCAATCTTAAACGGCTAACCTAGATCTACCCAAAGTAATCAGGTTAAATACCCTTAACATAATATTATATCTTTCCTAATATTGTGATAAGCTCAAATCTTTCAAATCTCCTTTGCTTCAAGCCAAAGAAATATCCTGGAACCAATGAGACACTGACACGTCATTGTCTCATATCTGACTTGTAACCGCGAGTTACACATCCATCAACTCGTGTAACACCTCCTCTGTTTCACGATCCGACAGGCTCCTTTTCCTGAGCTTACATTTTCCCCCTTTTTATCTGAATGTGACAACCTAAGCATCCTGCACTGGAAACAACCACACAGTACAAATATCCAAGAGCATGGAGATAACTATAAAACTTAAACCACTAATCATGAGCTTGAAAAACACATTCTTAAATAAGTTGCAAATAAGGTTCATAAAAAGCATAGCCAATACATATAGTCTGAGTCTTAGATGCCACAAGATAGATAACATCAACATCACACTTTCTAAAGAAATTTAGATGTGACACGGTTGTTATTCAGAGACGCCTCAATCCTCTTTCTCGTCTTCATCATCTCCATCCTCCTCCTCGTCTTCATCAAACGCATGATGAGGGACATACTGCACATAATATCCCCCTGCTTAGGTGCACATTAAGAGAAAAACATATTTGTTAGACAAGCAGCAGGTAAAGATATAAAAACTGTACAACTCCCTTACTCGTCAGGCGAACTCGAATGCTTTTGAGGCCAGCAATGGTACGATTGATGTCTTCTTCAAGACTGGCAGAACTTGAATCTGCTCCAGACCCTCGACCGGCCTTAATGTCCTTGACGACCAATTTTGGAGTTCCCGTGAATTCATCATTTAGAGTGTCAGGAGGTATAGTACGCTGAAAGAGAATGACCTGCTGAATCAAGGTAGGAAACATGATGCAACGAGTCTTCTATGTCGTAGTGTTTCCTGCCATCGCCATAATTTGATCATAGACTAGTTTCCCAAAGTCGAATCCATCATTATGATGGAGCATGTAGACAAACCTGAGACGCTTCTGATTCATAGATGTATAGTTCATGGTAGGAATCCAATTCGAGCAGATGAGTTTGTACATAACCTGATTTGTAGCGAACTCATATTCTCCCATCGTCTTATTCTGCCGTCAGTGAGAAAACCACAAATTTCATCAATGCTTTCTTCCATCCAGTTGGGATCTTCTTCAAATCCAGGAATGCAGTACAGAGAATTAATCAGACTCGGAGAGAAATCAACAAGAGAGCCTATGACATACACAGCTGCACCATCGCCTCGTTCCTCAGCCTCAGGGAGATTAGCAATGAATTCTCTTACCACATTCGGCTGATAGGGATCGATATCAGTGAGTGTGTGAATCAACCCTGCTCCAGTCACAATCCTTCTGACATCAGAGAGATTATCGTCCGTGAGAGAGATACACTGGTTAGGAATGAACTTCCGGCCCCGGAGGTCTTTGTACCGCTCAGTCACCACCATTGAGAAGAACTTTCCGGTCATTGTCATTCTTTGTGGTCGCATAAGCTCTGGATAGAACTGAGCTTTAGTTTGATAAACATTCCGACTCTCCGCATATCTCTGTTCTTTGGAGCAATTTTCAGGAGTATCAGCTGCAACCGGAGCTTCATCGGGGTTGTCGGAGGAGGAGTCCTCATCCGAGAGAGACTCAACGTGCTCAGGCTGAGGTGCAGTATCACCAGCAGCGGAGGCGCAGTATCACCGGCTGAGACACGACGGCGAACCCGCTTTCATGAGGATGGACACGATCCCGAACGGATGTCAGAAGTGTTCATCGGAGCTGTCTCGGAGACACATGGCGGATCGGACTCAACATTCTTCAGCTTTGAGAGCCGTGAGCTTCTTCTTGCTGGTTGCATGTCGCTAGAGAGAGAGATCGATCGAGTGCGCCGGCAAGGGAGAGAGAGTGTGACACTTGAGATCGGCTGAATCATTCAAGCCACAAGTACCAACCCTAAGCACACTCACAAGGCCTGTTAGAAAACACAAAAATAGGCCCAAGACAAACGACCCAGAACTAACGAATGAAGGACTCAAAATCAAACCGTTGCATTTTTTTTTTTATTTATTATTATTATTTTTTGTTTTTAAATTTTAAAACTACCATGTACCAACATCACTTACGTTTGTGAGAGAGAGAGAGTTTGTGGGACTGATAATCTAATCCTCGTGAGCAATACATCAAGCAAAAGAAACCGTATCTTGAACAACTCGCCAGAAGACATACTCAAATATGCCTTTAGCGTCCAGAAGAGAGCTACAGAGATTGCTTCCCACTC
>NC_027749.1:10937907-10952884 GCF_000695525.1 Brassica oleracea var. oleracea | reverse complement strand
GATGCTCTTTTGAGAGTTTGCAGTTCGATTAGTTTTCTCCAAATCATGAACTTTTAAGATACCAGACAGCTGATCAAACTTCATCTCATCAGTATTAACAGCTATATCCAGTACAGCCTTGTAAGCTTCGAATCGTGGAGGTATGCATCTTATTAATTTTTTTACCAAATCCTTCTCATCATATTTCTTTCCAAGAACTGATGCTTCGCTAGCAAGTTCACTGATCTTTGAAATGAATCTGTCAATTGGTTCATCATCCGTCATGCGAAGGTTTTCAAACTTTGAGGCTAAGTGATCGATCCTTGTTCTCCACACGCTAGTATTCCCTTCAAAGTGATTGGTCAAAATATCCCATGCTTCTTTAGCAGATTCACAGCCTTGGATGATTTTGAACTGGTCCAGATCCACCGAAGAGAAGATTGCAGTGAGGGCTTTAGAGTTGAACTTCGATGCTGCCTTCTCTTGATTAGTCCACCTATCCTTTGGCTTTGGGGCCAAGGTTTTGTCATCGGTCATCATTGTAGGGACAGACCAACTTTCCTCTACTGCGGTCCGTACATCCTCATCAATTCCTCTGATCAACTGTCGCATCCTTGCCTTTCAATGACCGAAGTTGCAACTGTCCAGCATGATAGGTTTTTGAATCCCGAATAGTTCCTTCATGGTGTCCATGAAATCCGCAGGTTCTCAACCTATTAGTAGTAAATGATACCACAGAGGTTTCCTGCTCTGATACCAAATGAAAGTTCAGAGACTACCAGTTACAGGAACAAAAACGCAGGATACCAAGAACGTTTTCTTGTATATTAGAAAGCTGTTAAACAATCTTCTTAGATCTGTTTAATCCGAATTACTCTCAGTCACACACGACTAGAGACGGACCAATTTCTAATCTCACAAAACAGAAACACGAGCTGCACACAAGGTCACTCGTATTTCTTCAGCTCTCAAGAACAAACCTCTTGCTCTAGCTTTTTCAATCTTAAACGGCTAACCTAGATCTACCCAAAGTAATCAGGTTAAATACCCTTAACATAATATTCTATCTTTCCTAATATTGTGATAAGCCCAAATCTTCCAGATCTCATTTGCTTCACGCTAAAATAATATCCTGGAACCAATGAGACACTGACATGTCATCGTCTCATAACTGACTTGTAACCGCGAGCTACACATCCATCAACTCGTGTAACACCTCATCTGTTTCACGATCCGATAAGCTCATTTTCCTGAGCTTACACCATATTCATAAATAATCATATAATCAAAATGACAATATGATAACTGAAAAACCATACTATCTTCTAATACAATCATTTCTGTTTAGTTGTTGTGGACATTAATTTCTTTTTCTTTTAATTTAAATGTCAAAAACACTTTTTATGTATAGAATTTAAGTTTATATATAAAATTTTCATAACCAAAATATAATGTTAGCCATTAATTTTTTTCTTAAAAACAATGTCAAAAATTTAGGATAGGAAAGCAATTTATTTTCTGGTTCATTTAAAAAAATTAATATTGTTGATACAAAATAAATTATTTGTGCCTCAGTCCCCTCGTAGCCTTCGCACGGCACTGTCATGGAGTATACATGCTATCTAGAAGGGAACAAATATATTGAAAATGAGTAAATCAGTCAGTCAAAGAAGTTAGTTATCAAGAAAATAACCTTTTATGTAAAGATTGAGTCGGGATTAATAATGAGGAACCTTGCTGTATATGTACACTCTCTTAAAAAAAAAAGACATTGATATATATATGTACGCAACTAAAAATTAAAGTAGGAGAAATGGCTCAACTGAAGAATTAAAATCGCAGAAGCCTATAGTGATATTTTAACCAACATTAATCGCAAACTCATATGCTTTTTTGCTCGTCTACAAAGCCAAAAAAGCATATTTGCGAGAAGGATCCTCGGAATCTGATGCGCGAAAACTAAACCTCTCTCTCAGATTGAAATCGAGCTCACGGATCTCTCCTCGAAGATCTCTATCGCTAATCTTGAGGTAAATCTCCACATTTCGTTTGATCGTGGTCTAGAGTATCGATCGCGAGTGTGATCTGGCTGGGTTTGATATGTCAGATCGCGATTTGATTGAATTTGGATCTCTTTCTTTCGATTTGGGTCTCTTGATTGTTAGGGTTTGATCTCGAGATTGAATCCCACCCACTCGATCTGGCCTAGGATATAATATAATCATGTTAATTCATCTTACATAAGATTATGGCTATGTTCTGGATTGTTTATTGTTATCAGAAATCATATATATTGTCCCAATGATTCTAGCTGATGGTTTCACTTGCAGGAGCTGAGTAATTTATTTGGCAATTTAGCACTCACACATCTGTTCTAGTTGACAAGAGCTCTGCTGTGGACTTGTTGATTTCACAGTCAGGTAGAATGAACAACACCAACATGTCGTTTTTTATGAGTATCATTCTTTCTTTATATGTGTTTATGTTTCAATCTTCTTTACCAATGCTGGTGCTTTATTGAAAGATTGACATTTGCTTCTTTTTTTTATCCCTTTTTGTAGCTTTCGTAAGGATTTGCATTGGTTGATGTAAGCCTGACGTGTTGGGAACTGTAAGTTTCTGTTTCCAATTCTCAGTCTTTCGGTTTCTGCGGGTATACACTGTCTTACTGATTATATATACTCTGTGTATTTGCAGATTTGGGTTTGGTTGAGTTTAGTTTCCCCCAACCATGATCGTTCAAAGACCCGTTTTTCTAGGGTCTCTCGTGTTGGGTTTCTTCTTCTTCCTCTTCGTAAACGGGCAAAAATGCTCAAAGTCTAGCTCTTTGGTCGGGTACGAGTCCGAGTTCAGGATGTTGCAGCACCAGCTCCGTGGGGCTTTCACCGTTCTTGATGATTGTTCGTTTCGGGTTTCACGTTTCGATATGCTCTCTGGTTCTGATGTTCATTTTTGGGGTGCAATGACTTCTGATTTCGAGAATATGACTGATAGTGGCTTCGTAATCTCTGATCATAAGCTTAATCAAACGTTCAATAACCAATCTTTCGTCGTCCGTTTGTTGGATAATGTAACATGGGATCAAATAGGAGTGGTTTCGGTTTGGGATTTACCTACTGCTTCTGATTTTGGGCATGTTCTCCTCTCGAACGCTACAGAGCAAGATTCGTCTTCTTCAAAATCTGAATCACCTCCTTCAGAGAGTAAAGACGCTGCTACTCCCGGGAAATCGAATAACAGTGAGCCCTTTAAGGCTCCTACCATGTTTGATAATTGCAAGAAGCTTTCTGATAAGTATAGGCTCAGGTGGACCTTGAATGTAGATGAAGGTTATGTAGATATTGGTCTAGAGGCTACAACTGGTTTACTGAACTACATGGCGTTTGGTTGGGCTAAGCCGAACACTACCTCAAACCTCATGTTGAACGCTGATGTTGTGATTACTGGGATTAGAGAGGATGGCTTCCCTTTCGCTGATGATTTCTACATTACAAAGACGAGTGTATGCTCTGTCAGGGATGGTTTTGCCGCTGGGGTTTGTCCTGACACTGTGTATGAAGGATCAGATGCAGTTGGCTCTTCGGTGAATAACACAAAACTTGTTTACGGGCATAGGATAGATGGAGTTTCGTTTGTTAGGTATAGGAGGCCGTTGAATGATAGTGATAATAAGTTTGATTTTCCTGTGAATGCAACTGAGAATCTCACGGTTATTTGGGCGCTTGGGGTGATAAAACCACCAGATGTTATCAATCCTTACTATCTACCTGAGAATCACGGCGGCGTGGAATCGGAAAACTACGGGCATTTTTCGCTTAGTCTCTCTGATCATGTGGATGAATGTTTGGGACCATTGGATGCAGACAACAAGTACGATCAAGGTGTGATCATTGCCGATGCCAACGCACCTCTTGTTGTCACGGCTGGACCATCAGTGCATTATCCGAACCCTCCAAACCCTGCGAAGGTTCTGTACATCAACAAGAAAGAAGCACCGGTGCTGAGAGTGGAGAGAGGTGTTCCTGTGAAGTTTTCAATAGAAGCAGGGCACGACGTCTCGTTCTACATAACTTCAGACTTTCTCGGTGGGAATGCTTCTCTAAGGAACAGAACAGAGACGATCTATGCGGGTGGGCAAGAAACTCATGGAGTATTGTCGAGTCCGTTAGAGCTCGTTTGGGCTCCTAATAGGAACACACCTGACCAACTCTATTATCACTCGATTTTTCAAGAGAAAATGGGTTGGAAGGTTCAGGTTGTCGACGGTGGGCTCTCGGATATGTACAACAACAGCGTTAATCTAGATGATCAGCAAGTAAAGTTCTTTTGGACCATAGTAGGTGATTCAATATCGATTGCAGCTCGTGGGGAGAAGAAAAGCGGCTATCTCGCAATTGGTTTCGGCAGCGAGATGACAAATAGTTATGCTTACGTTGGCTGGTTCGATAGAAACGGAACAGGGCACATAAACACGTACTGGATTGATGGAGAATCAGCTTCCTCTATTCACCCTACAGTCGAGAACATGACATATGTGAGATGCAAATCCGAAGAAGGGATCATCACTCTTGAGTTCACCCGTCCCTTGAAGCCTTCCTGCAGTCATCGAGATAGACCCGAGTGTAAGAACATGATCGATCCAACAACTCCTCTCAAAGTGATATGGGCGATGGGTGCTAAATGGACAGATGGTCAGTTAACAGAGAGAAACATGCACTCGGTTACAAGTCAGAGACCTGTCCGTGTCATGCTGACGCGTGGATCAGCGGAAGCTGAGCAAGATCTCAGACCGGTCTTGGGCGTTCATGGATTCATGATGTTCCTCGCTTGGGGAATCTTGCTTCCTGGTGGGATATTATCTGCTAGATACCTGAAACACATCAAAGGCGATGGCTGGTTCAAGATTCATATGTATCTTCAATGCTCAGGACTAGCCATTGTCTTCCTCGGCCTCCTCTTCGCAGTAGCTGAACTCAACGGTTTCAGCTTCAGTTCGTCCCACGTCAAGTTCGGTTTCACAGCCATAGTTTTGGCTTGCGCTCAGCCCGTGAACGCTTGGCTAAGGCCGCCGAAGCCTGCTCAAGGAGAGCTAATGTCTTCGAAGCGACTAATCTGGGAGTATTCTCACTCGATCGTTGGTCAATCAGCTGTTGTAATAGGGGTTGTCGCGCTATTCACGGGGATGAAGCATTTGGGAGAACGGAACGGAGCAGAGAACGTAGACGGGCTTAACTGGGCACTCGGGTTATGGGTGTTCCTCGGAGTGGTGACTGTTGTGTACTTGGAGTACAGGGAACGAGGAAGAAGAAGAGCGAGGAACCTGAGCAGAGGGAACTGGGTCTTGGGGAATGTTGAAGAAGATGATTCGACTGATCTAATAGATTCAAGAGGAGGTTTCAGAGATAAAGATGACGAAGAAGGTAGAAATGGAGGGAGGAGTGAGATTCAGTTAGAGCCGTTGAAATAATAGTAACTTTTTTATTCAGATCATTTTTCTTTTATTTTATTTTTCTCTTACCGAACAAAAAAAGAAAGGAAAAACAGAAGTTTTGTCTTTTACGGTTTAATACTTTATAAATGCAACGGTCTGTATCTATGCATATTAGAATTTGTATACATTTACATTTGAGATTTATACTACACAAACCAATTGTGAAGGCCTCTCACTTCTTTCACCTTTTTTTTCAGAGAAAGTGGACATTTATACTGAAACCGGATTTCATCTTTGGCGTCGGTTGATTTTTTTTGTTTTTGTTTATGACATACTTTCAGACTTTGACCGGATTTATCTTTTGGCTTAGACATACTATACAAATCTACTGATTTCCAACGATATGTTGGAAGGTGAGATACCAATTTTGCTGTTCAGCATATCCAATCTTCAGCTATTGGACCTCTCTACAAACATTTTATCCGGGGGTCTCTCTTCACACATCAATTCCACAAGGCCAGTAGTATTATTCCTTCAAGATAATAATATATCAGGGGCTATTCCATACTTTACTAAAGAATGTCTCTGTACTTGATCTGGGAAAACAAACTATCTGGGAACATTCCTGAGTTCACCAACACTCAAATACCCCACACTCTTCTTCTTGGGGGGAATAATTTAACTGGTTTTATTTCTCGCAAGTTGTGTGGCCTAAGAAAGATCTAACTTCTTGATCTTGCAAACAACAGACTGAAACTATGTATCAGCAATACATCTCTTTTTTTTTTCTTATGGGAGAGAGTATACATTATATGATTGTGAATATTGAATACGGTAGTTTTACCCGGGTTTGTTTTTCATTGACACTTTTTCTCCGCAGGACTTCTGTGTAAAACAAATGTATGGTATATATTTCAAATCTCTCTTTTTTTTAACACTGAAGATCATATATATTAAACCAACATCATTACATAAACCGGCGATGATGGACATCCCGGAAACATAGCCGGCGGATACACAAAATCCCCGAAGTCCATAGCCCACAAATAGGAATCTAGATGAAAACACAACTGAAACTAAGATCTAAACAAAACTAATCACTAACAGTACCACATCGGTTGAAACCCATACAAAAGAAAATAAGAACATGTGATCTATAAGAGAAACCTATGAAAGACTAATCGATGAAGTCCAAACAAGAATAGAACACCAACAGCCATGTCCTGCTACAGTGAATACTATTTGTGAATAAAATTTAGAATTTATCATTCTTCTTCTTCCTCGAACAACATTGTAAAAAGACGTGCGCATGCATAGATCTGACAATCGTTGTGGACCTCAACTGTTTAGATGAGAGAGCCGGCTTAACATTGTTATGGGTCCTAGGACAAAAAATTTTTTTTTACCCTATAAAATTTATATTCAGATAATATTTAAAATATTTTTAAAATTTAATCAGTAATATTTTATATATTTTGTGATGAAAATAAAACTATATACATATCAAATATTTTTGGGCTCTTTTCAGTTTTATTTATTATATTTATAATTTTTTTAATATAAAAATATAGATTTTTTAAAAAAATTGGACCCCTTAACTATTAATATACGAGGGGAGACGGGCTTGGACCCAGGGCGATCGCACCGCTTGTTCCCCCTATTCAGCCGGCCCTGGATGAGACCGTAACCTTTTGTAATGTTATCCTCCCTCGTTTTATTTAATTGATGGTTTTTTTTTATTTAATTGATGGTTAATGTATTTCAAACATAGTTGAAAACAAAAATATTAAAGGGCCCTAATATTAAATATCTTAAAAAGTAAAAGAAATAACTCAGTAAGAAAATTTATTTTGACTGTGAGATTGCTAAGCTGTAAATAAATTAAGTTTATACCATTTTCATTTCAATTTTACATGAAATTAACAATTGATTCTAATATAATATGTTTGTTAATTTATGCAACTGTACAAAAAATAAAATAAAAGAAAGACACACATATTATTTGTTATTTATATTTATAATAGGTGATTCGCCTGTACATTTAATATTTATATTTTTATTATTTAAATATTTAATTTATTTATAACATATATAAATTTTGTTATGAAAGTAAAATTATATGTATAAATTATAAAATGCCAGTTAAATAATTTTAAAATAATTTTATGTTGATCATATGACGTGTGCATATATGATAAGGGCTGTAAAGGTGACGTGGATTAAAATCATAGAATTACATATTTATTATTTAAAAAAGTTTTTTCCCCTGGTTTAATAGATATGTGGCTCCTGTTTTTTTAGTAACTAACTAAATACAATATTAGAAAATAATTAAATCATTAATATTAAATATGTCGTTTTGAACTCTTGATTAAATGTTATCCTTTCTCCAAAAGAAATAATATTAGTATTTAATCCCTATCTGAATCTGGATGAGCAATGTTATCTTTTCTCCAAAAAAGGTAATTCATATTAGCATAGACACTTGATACTGGAAAGATAGTTGTACTCGTAGGCGTCGAGGATAAGACCCAAATTTGTAGGGCTGGTGGGCAATCAAAAATTGCATTAATGACAGATTCTTCTGGTTCTCCACATCTTGGACAGCAATTGTCGCATCTCATGTTTCGTCTTGTCAAGTTTTTCGTTACTGCCACATGACATGTTATCAATTGCCATATGAGATGTCGAGTTTTTTGTGGAGCTTTTATCTTCCAAGCAAAGGCCTTGAGCTTTGTTATACTGGGTTTTAGTATCTCTTCCTCTTCCTCAGGTTGCATCAAATTGCTAGTTACCCAATATCCTGATTTAACCGTGTAGATACCACACTTTGTGTAGCTCCAACAGAATGTTTCGCGGCGATGAGCCGAGCTTATGGCCATACACCTTATGAGAGGTATGTATTCAGGGTGCACATAATTTTACAGTAAGCCAACATCCCATTCCTTTGTATCCTGGTTTATAAAATCGCTGACTCTCATGTTCGGGTTAAGAACTGGTGCTAAGGGACGAGCATGTCTGGCTGGTGTCGTAGGGATCCAAGGATCCTCCCAGACCTTAACCTCATATCCTGAGTGTATCTTCTGTCTGATATCCAAAAACAACAGTTCTCTAGCTGCTGAGATACTGGTCCACACATACGAAGGACTACTTACAGAAAGAGAACGCAAAGGCGAGCTCATCCTGTAGTATCTTCCCTTCAATACTCTAGCCACCAGTGAATCCGGATATTGTACTAACATCCATAGTTGTTTTGCTAATAAAGCTAGGTTGAACTCATGGATCATACGGAAATCAATCCCACCCTCCTCTCGTGGTAAACATGCATTTTCCCATTTTGCCCAATGAATTCGTCTCTTCGGTGGGTTCGAACTCAACCAAAATTGTGCAATGGCACTTGCTAGGTTTTTGCATATCTACAAAGGAAGCAAAAAGGTAGACATAACATAAGTCGGAAGAGCTAACAAAATAAATTTGATCAGTACTTCCTTTCCTCCCTTCGAAAGTCATCTCCCCGTCCATCCATTCACTCTATGCATTAGCTTATCCTTTAAAAAGCAAAAAGTTTGCATTTTGAGCCACTAATATCTTCTGGAATTCCTAGATATGTTCCCATTTCTCCTTCGTTCTGAATTCCCAGAGTGTCTTTAATCTGCTGTCTGACATTGGCGTTGATCCTTTTACCAAAGAGTAAAGAGGATTTGTCAAAGTTAATACATTGTCCTGATGCTTTCCCATATTTCCTGACTACTTTCATCACTTCTTCACATTTACGGGGTTCCGCCTTACAAAAGAAAAGGCTATCATCAGCAAAGAGAAGGTGAGATACCGAAGGACACGTGCGTGTAACACGCATCCCTGTTATCTTTCCTTGGTTTGCAGCATGATTAATAAGGCTAACGAGTGCTTCCGTGCACAGAATAAAGATGAAAGGAGACAGAGGATCTCCTTGACATAGGCCTCTCTCTGGGAAAATATTTCCTCTTGGTTGCCCATTCATGAGTACCTTGTATTTTACCAAAGTAATACACCTCATTATCCAGGTAATCCAGATTTCAGAGAATCCCATCTTGCGCATAACTGCTTCAATAAATGACCAATCCATTCTGTCATACGCCTTACTCATATTCTTCTTGTGGCCATCCTCTTAGTTCTTCTGCTCGGTTTAGTTCTCAGGCCGTGAAACATTTCATGAGCGATCATGATATTATCTGAGATCTGTCTTCCAGCAACAAAGGCTGACTAGGTTTCTGATATCCTAGCAGGAAGAACTTTCTTTAATCTCTGGCATAAGACCTTAGAGATTATCTTGTAACTTACGTTACATAAGCTAATGGGTCGGAATTGAGTCATCTCATCGGGACTTGTTGTCTTTGGGATAAGACAGATGTTTGTATCATTCAAACCATTCGCCATCACTCCATGTATAAGGAATTGATTAACCATATGAGTTAAATCCTCCTTTACAGTGTCCCAAAATTTCTAATAAAATAACGATGGCATCCCATCTGAGCCAGGAGCCTTCTCCGGGTGCATGGCAAACAGAGCTCATTTGACTTCCCACTCAGTCACTGGAGCTGTAAGCTCAACATTAATTGACTCAGTAATCGGCGTGGATACCTCGGAAAATGCTTCCTCTATATCGTTTGGGTTAGAGGATGCAAAGATTTGCCTAAAATAGCTTGTAGCAATGGCTACTAATCCTTCCTCGTCTTCCACCAAATTCTCATTTGCATCTAAAAGTTATGTGATCTTGTTCCTCACTCTCCTTTGCTTTGTTAGTGCATGGAAAAAAATTGTGTTTCTATCGCCTTCCCTTAGCCAAAATACTCTACTTTTTTGCTTCCAGAACATCTCTTCTGCCTTAAGAGCATCAGAGAGCTCCTTTAATGCTTCTGTTATTTCCTCAGTTGTAGCATCATCATTCGAGTACAGGCCCTCCACTTTCTCTTTTAGTTCCTCCACTTGTTTTGCAGAGTTCAAATTGTGATGTCTCCTCCACTCACCCAATGCTTTACGGCAGCTCGAAATGTGCTCCATAATACTCGCATCTGGAGGAATGGTGATTTCCATCCATCAAGGATTAGTTGCCTTAGTTCCTCATTATCCAGCCATCTTTTTTAAAATTTGAATTTCTTCAACTTCCTTATTGGTTTTGTGAGAATATCTGCGAGGATTGGACGATGATCTGATCCCCATAATCTCATATATTTCACAGCAGAATGAGGAAATTTTTCATGCCAATCCTCATTTCCAACAGCTCTATCAAGACGGCATCTAACAGTATCTCCCCGTGCTCTCTTTTCCCACCCAGGATAACATATCCCAGTGAAAGGGAATTCTAGCATACCACAATCGCTTAGCATCTGCCTACAAGAGAGAAACGAGCTATCAGGTCGCTGTCTTCCTCCTGTTTTTTCATTATGACCAGTGATTTTATTAAAATCGCTTATCAAGAACCAGGGTCCATCTCATGTTGTTGAGAAACGCGTAAGGCGTTCCCATACATGTTCTATGCGTTCTAAAACAGGGTCTCCATAAACAAACGTCATAAAGACTTTTATTCCATCAATGACTGCATCAATGTCAATCATTCTGTTATTCAAAAATAAAACATTAACTTGAAATTATACTTCATTTTTACACTAATCACTTTTACCCTTATTATTAAAGAGGAAAAAAACATTTATAACTCCATGGTTAACTAATCTAGATTAGAGTTTAGAGTTGAGGGGTGGTGAAGAGTTTTTGGAATGTGAAATTTAGGATTCTAATAAATATATAAATAAATACTTAAAAAATATATATAAAAAATAAAATAGTTACAAAATGTATTTTTGATTTTTAGAAAGAAAATTTGAGAAAAAAATCAAAAAAAATAAAAAAAAAAGAAATTTATAAAAGTTCAAATTTGAAAAATTATAATTCGAAAACATAAAACTTTTTTTAAAAATTTAATAATTATTTATTATATATATAGATAACAAGGGTATAAAAATCTTTTACCTCTTAATAAAAATAATATTTTTGAAAATATCTTGTTATTGGTGATAAATATGAATAATTGTACCAACAAAATGGCAAACACGAAAATTCTCCCGAGATTTTCTTGCTACTTTGACAGGTTGAAATGTGAATCAATCTGTTTGTATTACCCATGCTCTGTTAAATCAAGTACATTCTCAAATCATCACAATTTAATATGTTTGTTAATTTATGCAATTGTACAAAAAATAAAAAAGGAAGACACACATATCAATATTTGTTATTTATATTTATATTTAGTAACATAATAGACTTTATTACGTCGAAAACACCAGCAAGAAATTATTAAAATTCTTATTTTTTTTTTTTTTGACAAAAGTGTACCATTATTATAAATATTATTTGAGTTTTAGTGTAGATAAAAAGAATCAAGGAGGGCAATGATGTGTACATACGCATTTCGTTTGTCCTTTGTCTGCAGGAATGCAGCTACCAATCGCATCTTTATTAAACTTTTTGAGACAGTGGCGTTTGCAGGTGTGTAATGTACATTTTCCGTTTTTGTATCTATAAGATGTGTTACATGGGCGTACTCCTTTCTGAGCGATCACCATTTCTCCTGTTATTATAATAATCAAAACATAACTTTAGTTTTCATATTTAAAACAGAAAATGACATTTTGTAAAACATATGTTTAGAGAGTTTTATTGAATACTTATAAGAAAAAAAAAGAACTAAACATCTAAACATCTTCTTTCTAAATCATTGATTATTCTTGAAAAATCATTAAACTCAATATTATATAATCAGACATTCAATTTATATAGATATATAAATTAATACAACATCAAATAAGATTTATTTTGGAATGATTATATAATATATTAATAAGTTGTAAATGTAAATACAAACCGAGCAGAAGAATTGTGAGCTTAACACCAATAAGCGAAGGTTTAAACACATTTTTCATCGTAGATAGTGAAATGGTGATGTTTTAAGAAAATAGAAAGACAGAGAAGTACATTTATAGATGAATCAGAAATTGAAACATATCTAATTTAAACTATGTGTATTTTCAAAAATTCCGATACAAAAGGATCTAGTTTGACCAAAAAAACACTATTTCTAGTTTTTATTTATTTAATAAATAAATAAGTTTATTCATTTATTTTTAACTTTATTTAAAATATTTCTTGATATATATAAACAATCAAATTTTATTAAGTCATAAATTCAGAATTTGTATAATACATATTTAGAAAAGAAATAAAAATGACAATTTGGTCTAATAAAGTAAATATATAATTTTGAAGTGAAATATAAAAAGATTTAGTTATTTCTATATACATTTTTGACAATACTTCGCATATGAGTGACACATTAGACCATGTACATCAAGAGATTAAAAGAGGTTCATGGGCTGGGTTTCACAGGGTTTTAATCAAAAAAGAAAATGAAAAATGGGTTATTTTAAGTGAACCGGGCCGCTGGAGTGATCTCGTGTGAAGCGAGTTCAGTACACGTGTCGGCACGGGATTGGCTTGACGTTTTATGGTTGTCGACGCGGAAAAGACACGCCTCGCGTGTTTCTCCTCATTTCCTCTTCTCTTCCAAAAGACACGCCGACGCGGAAAAGACACGCCTAGGGTTTTCGAGTTCTGAGGCGATTTTTGTAGCGACGACGATCGAGAGGTCGTTTTTCCATCAAATCGACGAGGGAGAGTTTTCTGATCGACTTCACCGTCCTTTGTAATCCTCTCTCTTCTCAGTCTCTTTTTTTGTTAGGGTTGAAAAGCGTCGATACGAATTCGAATTGGGGGTTTCTCCTCCAATAGAGTCTGGAGGAGAAATCGATTAGGGGGTTTGTTTGTTACGGTTCTAAATCGATCTGTAGGGGAAATAAATTAGGAGATTTCTTCGTTAGGGTTCTAAATCGAGTCTGAGAGATTTCTATTAGCTGAAATCGATTAGAGGGTTTCTTTTTTAGGGTTTAATAGAGTCGATATGAATTTGAAAAGGGGGTTTCTTTGTTAGGATTCGTTTGTTCTAATAGAGTCGAGATTTGTGTTTGGGTAATCAAAATTTTTCATTAGTTTGTTCTAATCAATTCGTTTTCTGGTGCAGATGGATCCCTCAGAAGAACGAAGACATTCAAAGAAACAAAAGGAGTACTGCGACATGTTAGGCTTAGTGGAGGATTCACAGTACGGTATTCCAAGACGGTGTGCTTGCGTTGGGAGAATCATTGACGAGGTACGGGGGAAGGAAGACTACGACAGTCATCCTGGAAAGCGCTACTTCACGTGCATAAACTATGAAGTTAGTATATTTTCCTTAATCTATGTCATAAAAATTTATGAAACTCGAACTGTCTCTAATATTTTGTTTTCTGTTGTCAACAAGGATAATGGGTTGCATTATAGTCATCCTTGGGTGGTTGGTGTCCAGGAGGAGATGGAAAGGCTGAGGAAGCGTCTGGAAGAGGCTGAGGAGGTTATCAAGGGGGTGTGGAGTCTCAATTACCAGATTGAGAGCCTGCAGGTAAATACAATAGCTTGCTTTATTTTTGTTACTTTAATATGTATGTCCTCTATTAATATTAATGAGTAACACTGTATTCTTGTTGTTTCCATGTCCAGGAACAGGTTCGAAGCCTCACAGTCCAGGTCGGTACCCTAGAGAAGGTGTGCTTCGACTGAAATAGAGAGGTAAATGTTCTAACCCATCTCTAGCTGTGATGTAGACTGGAATGTGTTTGCGTGAATTGATAACTAGAACTATAAATGTTTTTTTGGAAGCAAACTAAACTGAACTAGAAGTATTTATTAGTAAGACTAGCCTTGCTCAGCAAAGTACAGTGGAATTAAATCTGTGTTTAAGTAGTTGATAGTATTAAGTTGTTGATTTGATGTGTATTAACTTCTCTGTGTGGAGTAGTTGTTATCTATTAGGTTTTATATTCAATGCTTGGCTGGTTGAATTTAATTTAGCTCTACTACCTGCGTGAAAACTAGTTTAAATAGAGAACCAAAACCCCATTATCTTAAAAAATAAACCTAAACCATAACTAAAACATAAACCAAAACCATGGAACCCTTTTCCACACAAACTTCCGGTTTCATTTCCCTACTAGCTTCGCAGAGCAGTCCATTCCCGGACTGCGACCCTCCACAAGCAGTAGCTAACTCTCCTGGGTTAATGAAACCGGCTTCCAAGAGGAAGTGGTCAACTAAAGAGGACCTTGTGCTCATCAGTGGTTGGGTGAACACGAGCAAGGACCCTATTGTCAGTAATGAGCAGAAGATCACCTCCTTTTGGAGGAGAATAGAGGCGTACGTGAATTCTAGCCCTCTGCTCACTGGCAGCGCTCCAAGAGAGTGGGGTCAGTGTAAGCAGAGGTGGGGAAGGGTCAACGACCAAGTGTGCAAGTTTGTAGGAAGCTACGACGCGGCTTTGAAGCACCAATCAAGTGGTCAAAATGATGATGATGTGATGAAGGCTGCCCATGAGATTTTCTTCAATGATTACCAAGCGAAATTCACCATGGAACACTGTTGGAGGGAACTGAGACATGATCAGAA
>NC_027749.1:10934594-10937661 GCF_000695525.1 Brassica oleracea var. oleracea | reverse complement strand
CTGTGTCATATTGCACAATATGATAGTAGAGGACGAAAGACAAGGATACATTCTAGCTAATACATCTGAGTTCGAGTCAGGAGAATCTAACCGAAGTTCGAAGGTGAGAAGGAGAGAAAGTGTGAATGTTGATATGCTTAACATTCGCAATCTGGTTCGGGATCCACAAATTCATGAGCGTCTGAAAGCTGATTTAGTTGAAAATGTATGGGCAAAATTTGGTGATCGTAGTGATTAATCTTTTGTATGTTCTTGAATTTCCAATGTATTAAATAAAACCTTTTAAGAAATAATTAAAAATATTTAGTAAGTTTATGAATTCTCAATGTACTGAATTACAATTTCTTAAAAAAAAAATCTAATTTTTAATTTTTTCAAAATTTATTTTTTTTTCCAAAAATATATTATTTTATTCGTATGAACCCGAACTTGAGGTTCATTGATGGAGAAGCACATTTGATTCGGGTTCAACACTGTTCATGACCCCACCATTAAATACATAAAAAAATCCAATGAACCCCAAGGGGGGTTCATTGATGTACATGCTCTTAGGTAAGTCACACATTAGCAAATTGAATAGATATATGAAGACTGTGTTTAGCCTTATGGTCTGAGGTATTTTGGATCGATCATGCCAATTACATATTAGCATAAGATTATGCTATTTTGGAATGTTCGTAAGAATGTTCCAATTTTTTGTTCGAGCAAAAGAAGGTGTAATTAGCTGAAGGTAAAAAAAAAAAAGTCAAGAGCGTTAGGCCTTTTATGCAGTTTTAGAAGCTCGATTGGTCTACAAACAGCTTTCATCTAACTTTGTTTAACTTAACAAGACTTTCACGCCAAAGCGCCTAAAGGCAGTTCTTTCAGTGTAAGGGCTGTTTCAGTTATTGGTGTTAAACATCATTGGCTTAAACAGAGTCTACGTGTTGTTGAGCTGACATATTTCTTGGTGTGAACGATGATGCTTCATGGATTTCTTTGGTCAAGGGTGGGAACAAAGAACTTTAGCATGTTCTATTGGCACAGCAATGGAACAAAAAAAAATCCAATTATGGTGATGATTATGTAAGTTAAATTTACATGAACCCTAAAATCTTTAAACATCTAAGTTAATCACATAATAGAATCATATAAATGTTTATAGAGTTATTTGGATTCGTTGTGCCTGAGAGATTTTCCTAAATGGAAGACGGACTGCTCAATCTCTTTTTAGGAACTTTTATGTTTCTCTCGCATTGTCTATAACGTTAGGCTTTTAGGATATATTTATGATGGTCTAAAAATATGTATTTATAGGTGGAGAGATGACCTAATTCCTCTTTAGAGTTTCATTTAGATTAATCTCAGGTGTCCATCAAAGTAGAGATAAATTAGAAATTACTCATTTATTTCTAATTTCATTGGTCACCAAATATATTAAGGAATATCAATATTCCAATTAAAAACGGATAACTATAAGACCATATAATAGGGAAAAGAAATATTCTTTACAGTCTCCCACTTGGTCGTTAGTAAGATCCACTAATGTTTTCTTTATGGAATCATAAGGCCGACATAATATGCTATAAATTTATTTTTCATTTGGTCATCATAAGTGTCTTGACTAATCTAGTAATCAATGAGAGTCATGGCGGTCGCACATCATTCTGCAACATGATCTCTTCCATGTACTACCATAAACATAAGTAGGAGTATCGTAATGGCCCATTTAATGTCTTTAACGAAAAACTCATCCTGTTATCATAAATCCAACCAACAATAAACATAATATATAAAAGATGTAAAAGTCATAAAAGAGCTCAAATAATTTTCATACATAGGCTAATCATAAACAAACAACATTAGGCGCTATCCTCGAGACCCATACTTTCAGCATGCTTTATGAAAGTATTTGGAGGTAAAGCTTTTGTAAATGTGTCTGCAACCATAAGTTCAGTGCCTATATGTTCAATGCCAAACTTTTCTCTTTTGACATCTTGCTTCAGTGATAGATATTTGAGGTTCATATGCTTGGCTCCCTTAGATATCCTATCATGCTTAGCGAAGAAGAATGCAGCTTGATTGTCACAGTAAAGAGTGAGAGGCTTGTCAACAAAACTCAAAGCCCCAAACTCTGATACCACATGTAAGTTAAATTTACATGAACCCTAAGATCTTTAAACATCTAGGTTAATCACATAATAGAATCATATGAATGTTTATAGAGTTACATGGATTCATTGTGCCTGAGAGATCTTCTTGAATGGATTGAATTTTGAATGAAAGACGAATAGCTCAATCTCTTCTTAGGAAATTTTAGATTTCTCTCGCCTCGCCTATAACGTTAGTTGTTGCTTTTAGAATGTCTTTATGATTGTCTAAAGATATGTATTTATAGGTGGAGAAAAGACCTAATTCTTTTTTAGGATTTCCTTTAGATTAATCTCAATTGTCCATCAAAGTAGAGATAAATTATGAATTACTCATTTATTTTCAATTTCACTGGTCACCGATATCGATTACTTTTTGAGAGCAAATTGTGACACCTGTCAGATTAAACATCATTCTTCACAAAATGTTATCCACCTGGAAATCGCATGTGGACTAAGCCAAGTAAGGTTACTGCCATATTTGACACGATCTTCAAAACACCCGCGTTAGCCTCTCCCTCCAAACCAGCCGAATCTCGATCACCTCTACGCCAGATCTAAAGACCCGAATCATATCTCTTACTCTTACGGCAAGATCGAGATTCGATAACACACCGAAACTCCACATATATTTGAGAGCGACAACAACATAAAACACCATGAGATAGATAAATGGAAGAAGAAGTAGACATAAACGAGATATGCTTGAGCACCTCTTGTTGACATGAAGAATTAAACAAAGGGAAGTAGTGGAGGAAGTAGGAGAAGTGGCCATATCACTTACCAAATGGGGAGGAGTGGCTAGTCCACTACTAGTTATTTATTCTTCCACCATTGAGTGCTTATTGCTTTTGTTTCCTTTAAATACACCATGTATGTTACACAATTAAACACACAATTCAATACAAACATTTCTTTCATTCTCTCAATCTCACAAA
>NC_027749.1:10923907-10932449 GCF_000695525.1 Brassica oleracea var. oleracea | reverse complement strand
TGTCTGCAACCATAAGTTCAGTGCCTATATGTTCAATGCCAAACTTTTCTCTTTTGACATCTTGCTTCAGTGATAGATATTTGAGGTTCATATGCTTGGCTCCCTTAGATATCCTATCATGCTTAGCGAAGAAGAATGCAGCTTGATTGTCACAGTAAAGAGTGAGAGGCTTGTCAACAAAACTCAAAGCCCCAAACTCTGATACCACATGTAAGTTAAATTTACATGAACCCTAAGATCTTTAAACATCTAGGTTAATCACATAATAGAATCATATGAATGTTTATAGAGTTACATGGATTCATTGTGCCTGAGAGATCTTCTTGAATGGATTGAATTTTGAATGAAAGACGAATAGCTCAATCTCTTCTTAGGAAATTTTAGATTTCTCTCGCCTCGCCTATAACGTTAGTTGTTGCTTTTAGAATGTCTTTATGATTGTCTAAAGATATGTATTTATAGGTGGAGAAAAGACCTAATTCTTTTTTAGGATTTCCTTTAGATTAATCTCAATTGTCCATCAAAGTAGAGATAAATTATGAATTACTCATTTATTTTCAATTTCACTGGTCACCGATATCGATTACTTTTTGAGAGCAAATTGTGACACCTGTCAGATTAAACATCATTCTTCACAAAATGTTATCCACCTGGAAATCGCATGTGGACTAAGCCAAGTAAGGTTACTGCCATATTTGACACGATCTTCAAAACACCCGCGTTAGCCTCTCCCTCCAAACCAGCCGAATCTCGATCACCTCTACGCCAGATCTAAAGACCCGAATCATATCTCTTACTCTTACGGCAAGATCGAGATTCGATAACACACCGAAACTCCACATATATTTGAGAGCGACAACAACATAAAACACCATGAGATAGATAAATGGAAGAAGAAGTAGACATAAACGAGATATGCTTGAGCACCTCTTGTTGACATGAAGAATTAAACAAAGGGAAGTAGTGGAGGAAGTAGGAGAAGTGGCCATATCACTTACCAAATGGGGAGGAGTGGCTAGTCCACTACTAGTTATTTATTCTTCCACCATTGAGTGCTTATTGCTTTTGTTTCCTTTAAATACACCATGTATGTTACACAATTAAACACACAATTCAATACAAACATTTCTTTCATTCTCTCAATCTCACAAAGCCTCTCATTCTCTTAAATTCGCAAATTTCTCTTTTCTCTCAAATACTTACGGTTACTTCACTCCTTTTTTTCTTTGTTCGTGCGCTTCATCACGGTTAAAACACTTAGAAGCTCTCATAATCCCACAAATTATCACCTCTCCTTCCCGACCAAAGAAAACTGTGGTGAAGAGAGACAAGAGAGAACTTTCTCACAACACGTTAAACGGCTGCAGAAAATCCTCAGTTCAAACATACAAAAACCCAAACAACAGGTCCATATAACAAAAGCCCATAAGACCACACAATTTAAAGAAATCGTCAACATCGATTCAAGAAAGAAGCCCAAAACTAGCTACATTTAAGTATTTTCGGTGCCAATTTCTCTTCAAACCTAAACTATTTGATTATTTCTTAAATCAGGCAAGCTAAAATTATTGGTTATAAAATTACTTTTTAATACACCGACAAAACGTATCTCTATAATATTATTTGAAAAGTCTGTTTCTTATGTGTCGCGCTCACGTTAACTCTTACGGTGGTTTATTACACTTACACCCTTAATAAATTAAAAATATTATTAGTGATTTCCATTTTTTTATTATTAAGGATTTTCATTAATAACAATTATCTATGTTTCCTTTTTCTTAGTAAAACTGTGATTAATTTTTTAATGTAATTTTTCTTTTTATTAAAACACATAAATATTAAAAAAAAATTTTATAATCAGTTTTTTATGTGTCGCGCTCACGTTAACTCTCACAATGGTTTATTACACTTACACCCTTAATGAATTAAAAATATTATTAGTGATTTCCATTTTTTTATTATTAAGGATTTCCATTAATAACAATTATCTATGTTTTCTTTTTCTTAATAAAACTGTGATTAATTTTTTAATGTAATTTTTCTTTTTATTAAAACACATAAATAATAAAAAAGAATTTTTTATAAATATAAACATATACATTTATATAAAAACGAATTTATTTATTTTTAATTCTTTTTGTTTCCTACGACAAAAATAAAAATTTCAATAACTTTTAAAAATGTATACTTATAAATATATATAAAAATAACTTCACAAAAACTTAAAAATATAATGATTCAGATATATTTTTCTAAAATATATAAAATATTTTTATTATAAATATCTTTCAATCAAATAATTAATAAGAAAATAATTTAGAACAACATAAATGATTATTTAATATCTTATTTTCCCAAAAATTATTATATCTTATGATTATATTTAAAACAAATAAATAATTTATAACGTGAGGCTACAACAATATAAATAGTATTTCTTATTTATCAACATATTTTTTGAATGAATGATTAGAATTTTCATAACAAAATTTATTAGCACTTTAATTTTTTTTTAATTTTATGGAAAACAGCATATAGCAAATTATACACAGTCTTACAAAATATATTTTTTCATCCTAAGATAAAGTAGATGAGCTTATTTTAGTTTAATTGTAACCAAAAAAAATTGTGATCATAAAATTGATACAATTCAATATACTAAATTATGAAAAATCAAATCAAACAATTATTAAGATTTGGTGTGTAGTGTTCTGTTCTATGAATTTTCAAAATATTACAAGTTATGTTTATTAATGCAATTCTGATTTAATATTTATGTTTCCTATTTTCTAAAACAATATATACCCATTTATACAAAAACACCAATATATTTACAGATATAAGAAAATGAACTTAACTACATGAAATTAAGAAAACAATAGTCCAATTTTAATATAATTATAAAATCTTTTTTTAATTTAAAATATTAGATATAATTTAAACCAAAATAAATATTTGAAACTATACAAAATATTATATGTGAAATCATATATCCAATTAAGACGGGAACATAATAATACATAACAAACTGACTTTTCAAATAATATTATAGAGATTAAAAATTAAAAAAAATTTAAACAAAAAAAATTCTTTTATCAATTGTTTTAATTCAATCATTACGTAAATGTTTGTATATGTGCATGAGCACGGGAAAATTACCTAGTTATTCTTTAAAGATATATTTGAACAAAAGGAAATATATACTTATACCTCTAGATTAACTATTATACACATAGAGTTGAAAAACAATTTCAAAAAATATATTAAAAAGTTCAAATTTGAAAATATTTAAGGGGAATTTTTATGTTTACCACTTTGTTGGTACCAATATTATGTTTACCACCACTAAAGTGACATTTTCAAAAATATATTTTTCATTAAGAGACAAAAGACTCTTATGCCTTTGTTCTATATATATATAAAATAAATAATTATTTAAATAAATAAATTAAAATAAAAAAAAATTAGTTTTTCGAATTATATTTTTTCCCAAAAAAAACTTCAAAAAAATATTTTTTAAGTATTTATTAGAATCCTAAATTTCACATTCCAAAAACCATACTCACCCCTCAACTCTTTTGTTAACCCTAGGGTTATAAATATATTGTTTCCATTTTTAAAAGTGCGGGTAAAAATAGTTAGTGTAAACATAAAAAATAGTATTATGAATGTGGCATTTTTGACAATTTCTATAATTTTTAAAATTGAAAACATAAAATATTATTTGGTGTCATGGTTTTGAAGATAAAATATAATTTTTGGCAATTTCTATAATTTTTATAATTGAAAACATATAACATGAAAAATATTTTTATAATTGAAAACATAAAATTTTGATAATTGAAAACATTACAATAATATATACTATTATTTTTGGTGTAAAATTTGGTGTCATGGTTGAGATGCTTAAAACCACTGGTCACTATTTTGATAATGAAAATCTTCTCCAAAATAATTCGGAGAAAATGAAATAGAAATTACCAAAAATATCACATTCATAGTACCATTTTTTTTGTTTACACTAACTACTTTTATCCCCACTTTTAAAGATAGTAAAAGATATTTACAACCCTAATGTTAACTAATCTATACTTAGGATCTGATTGGTTCAAACGCAGCGGTTGCGGGTGCAGGAGTTGGCGGATGCGGATAGTTGCGGTTCCAAGCGTCATTAAGCGTTTTGCATAACTGACACAACGTTTGAAAATTTTTACGTTTGCAGGATATTTGTGACTGGTTGATTATAAGATATTGCAACGGTTTAATAATAAATTACCCATATTAACATATTATAACATTATAAAAATATAAAAACATACTATTGTAATAAAATATAATAAATATCAATATAATATGATTAATAAAAATATTATTTTTATTTATAAAAAAATAAATTAGTTGAAATTTATAATTTTAATAAAATTTGTTTTGAAGATTTATATTAAAACTTTTAAAAATATTTTGTTTTGTTTTATATATGTGTATATCTTTATATATGTGTGTATATTAATGTTTAAAAATTCTAATAAATAGTTAGTTTAAAGTTTTTATAAAACAAATTATGATATTTTTTTGTGAATTTTAATTAATATATAAAATCTGTATATATTTTTATTCATAATATTTCCATTTTAAAATATTTTTGAAAATAATTTTATATTTATTTTTCCACCCGCAACCGCAAGCGCTAGCTGGAACCAGCTTTTGATTTTAAGAGGTTCGGAACGGTTTAAAGCGATTTGTAGTGGTTTGTATGATTGTTCTGAAACGCTATCAACTGCTAACAACCGCAAAAATTGCGTTTACGGGTTGTAGTGGGGAAACCAATCAGACCCTTAGTGTTTAGAGTTGAGGGTGGGGTATATTTTTGAAATGTGAAATTTAGGATTCTAATAATTTATAAACAAATACTTAAAAAATATAAAATTTAGAAATTGTTTCAAAAATAATTTTTGATTTACAAAAAGAAATTTCGAAGAAAAAAATAATTTTGAAAGAAAATATTCGAAAAAATACAAAAAGGTCGAATTTGAAAATTATAATTAGAAAACATTAAAAAATTATTTATTATTATTTTATTATTTTTATTTGAATAAATATTTAATATATATACGAGGAACAAGGGTATAAGAGTTTTTTGCCTCTTAATGAAAAATGTATTTTTGAAAAAGTCTCTTTTTAACGCTGATTTATTATGATATTACAATTATTACGCCGAACTTCATCATCTGAATCGTCCTATGAAGATCTACGTCTGGCCGGATTTATTTGCACCATGTTGAAGATCATTTGTAAGCATTTTTCAGTCTGCATAATTGTTTAATAAATTTTTTTTCCAGGAATTAAAACATGGACATTTTATAGTGTGCAATCTGCAAGAAATTGTATAGCCTGAATTCGAACTCCAGACCTGAGTATAAAAGTCTTTAAATATTTTTTTTTTCTAAACTTTTAATAAAAATATAATTATACATGATGTGACACTTGGAATAATTCACCTCATATTTAATTATTTAATTAACAAAATAAGTGTAAAATTAGTATTAATACGAATTATAAAAATAGAAATTTTAAAAATATTTATTAATAACTAAAAATAATTAATTGATAGCAATATATTTTTTCTGAAATTCTAAAAAGAAGATAATTGTAATAGGTTATATGACACTAATTTACCTTTTCTAAAATCGTAAAAAAAATTGTAAAAGAGTATTTAATATTGTTTTTTATTTTATAATTGTAAATAAAAGGGAGATTTATAAAATAAATTTTTTTCCTTTTAAAAAAAATCCTAGCAAAAACAAAATTTTAAAGACTTATTAAATAAAACATTAAATTAGTAAATAAAAACATATATAATGTTGTCATTGATTCGATTGGTGTATTTTAACTTTCATTTCTTTTTTACTTTTCATTTCTTATTTCGGATTGCGTTCATTTTAAATGTTTATGTATAGTATTTTCTCTAATCCTTTGTATAAAAATTATAACAACTCATCTATGCACTATGATTATAAAATACAAATATTAACTTGAACTTATGTGTGAAAATGAATTTTAATTATAAAATAAATCTCAAACAACATATGCAAAAAATAATCATAATACTATAATAAAATGATTTATTATTTTATGGTTTTTATTAAATTAAAACATCAAACAAAACCCTATGCAATTGGTGACCAAGAGAATGAGAAGGAACATTCAATTCCTTATGGTTCACATAAAAATACACATTTCATAAGGAATTAATTTTTTTTTCTATTCTTTATCATTCTTTTTTTTTGTAAAGAATAACAAAGCAAAATTATTTCTCATTATTTTTGAGGAGGAACAATCATTCTCGTTTATTTCTTTAGTTTTATTCCTCTTTGTTCTTTTTTTATTCGTTTCTAGTGTTTCTCAAATAGTCACCAGTCATATCCTAAATTTTCGGGAACGGAGGGAGTAGCGCCAAAGTAATAAATATGAAATTTCCCAAAAAGTATCACTTGATTAAATTGTGTGAGAATCGATACAGGCCATGGTTCCATAATTGAATGTCTTTTTGCAATCATTTTGGCATTTTTGGAAATGTGATTTGTTTTTTCTTTTGTAACAGGAACATGTGATTAAGTCTTCTACTTTTTAGCTCAACATGTGAGCAAGTTGAGGGGAAGGACATATTGTTTTCGCAACGCAGAACTTAAGGAGATAATACTTTAAAAAAAACAAGCTACCAGACTATTGAAATGCCCAAATCTTGGGACTTGGGTTATGTAGCACTTTTATATACTCTTTGGGTGTGATTGGACCAAAGGAACAAGAAATAACATTCAATTCTTTATTTCCATAAAAATACACCATTCATATAGAGAATTAATTTTCCTTTCTATTCCTCATCATTTTTTTTTTTGTAGAGAATAACAAATCAAAATTATTTCTTATTATTTTTGAGGATGAACAATCATTCTCACTTATTTCTTTAATTTTATTCTTCTTCATTCATTTTCTATTTGTTCCTATTGTTCTTCAAATGGTCACCAATCACACCCTTTATGTTCCACAAAGAATGTCATTTATTTTTATTTTATTTTGTTTCAAAAAATATCATTTTACAATTTTAATGTAATTTTTCACATTAAATTATTTTCTTATCCTTTTAAATAACCAATAAATCTTTTGTTAAATTATTTTTATTTAAATAATTGTATAATAAATAAAGATAGATTAATATATTTTGTTAGTTTTTTAATTTGCGTGGAATGTATCTAAGTGACACTTATTGTGAAACGAGAATAATAACTTTATATAAAAGAAGAGCTGAAATAAGAAAAAATAGTCATATAATTTTTCTTCTTTTGCATATTAGAACTAATTAAAGATTACATGTGATCAACTGGAAATGACCCAGGCTATTAGCCTGCTATGTTAGAGGTCTTTAATTCGAGTGACCGTTAAAATAAAACTAATATAACATATTGTAATTTTAGATTTGGAGAAATTACGGGTTTCGATTCCAAACTTTTTGGTATTAAAAAAATAAAGAATCCATAATGTTTAGGCCAGGGTTGAGTTTTCCTGCGTTGATTTCAACCATGAATAGACACCACTAAAAATGAAATGAGTTGAGTCAAAATAACTATGAATACAAATTTTAGTTATGCAGTTGATTAATGCTTCTGGCGTAAAGAGTGCAAAACAAATCATATTTAAAGACTATTGTTTTTTTATGAAAAAAAAAGTTTTTTTCAAATGGCCCTCAAACTAAAAAATAATTTATAAACATAGGTTCTCAATTTCCTTTTTAAAGATTAATCAAAAGCTTTGCTAAATTACTTAAGAGCATCAGCACTGGTGAGAACACCTTGTGTGTTTCTCAAAATATAAAGAAAAATAATAAGAATTATAAATTAATTATAACATGAAAAGTTGATAGATTTATTTGTATAATGACATGTGTAGAGCTCTCTCTTTTATGTGCTCTTCTACGAGAGTTATTTTCATTCTCTTTCTTCTGTCTTATTATTTTCTATTTTTTATTTTATTTTAAGAGCACTATCAAGAACACACGGATGCAAATGCTCTTAGAGCAACCACATCCCTGGAACATTTATGCAAGTCCTAAGATTTTTTTATTAATATTTGTAGGTTAGGATTTTCTTGTGGGACTTTTATGAAATTTGTGATTATTGATAGGACTTTAGGTTGGTCCTTAGGTTAATTATTTTATTTTAAATAAGCAGAATTATAAAATATAAGAAAAATCATATAAGTAGTTTAAAATTGGATAACTAATAAGAAAAACAAATTTATTTATTTAATAGAAAATTAGAAACATTTTATTACATTCCATTTATTAAAAAAAAGACTTACCTAAAAGCAAACACACATGTTATTATTTTGAAAATGTCCGAATTTATCTCATATATTTTCAATCAAATCCTTTTTTAATTGTTGATGGGTATGTGAATCCCGAACTTCTTTCCGATGACCAATTGCATTCCCGGCCTTTGTAGGCCTTTTTACGGTAAACGTAAACTCCTCATCTTGAAATTCCTCA
>NC_027749.1:10891544-10923855 GCF_000695525.1 Brassica oleracea var. oleracea | reverse complement strand
ACAATGACTGCTTTTCGGTTTGTGGTAGTCGGATTGACTGAATAAAAGTCGCCCATTTCGGATATATACCTTCTGTTAGGTAATATGCGAGATGGTACTCCGTTCCGTTGACATAATAGTTAACTTGTGGGGCGACCCCGTTAATAATGTTATCAAAAACAGGTGATCGATCAAGAATATTAAGATCGTTTATAGTACCTGCAGCTCCAAAAAAGCGTGCCAGATCCAGAGGTCTTTTGAAGCAACAGCCTCCAACACAATTGTTGGTTTTCCGGTTCCCCGTGAATACATTCCTTTCCAAGCGGTGGGACAATTCTTCCACTCCCAATGCATACAGTCGATGCTTCCAATCATTCCTGGGAATCCACGGTCATCTCCAGTATGTAGTAGTCTTTCCAGATCCTCCGGTGTGGGATGTCGTAGGTATTCATCGTCAAACAAGGTGATAATTCCGGCGGTAAAATTGTGCAAACATTTTCTAGCCGTTGTTTCAGCAAGACGGATATATTTGTCTTGCTGATAGGCCGCACCACCATATGCCAATTGGCGAATAGCTGCAGTACATTTTTGCAGAAGTGAGAGACTTGTCCGTCCGGTTGCATCTTCTGTTAGTCGAAAATACGGTATTTTTGTAGAGAGACGATGCCCAATACCCATGAACAAAGATTTGTTCATTCTAAACCGGCGCCGGAATAAACGGGTTGAATATATTGGATTCTCGGAAAAATAATCAATCCAAAGCCTTCTATGCCTTTCTTCTCGGTCTCTCTCTATAAAAATTCTTTTTTTCTCTCTTTTGGTTCTGGAAAAGGATCATTAAATCCTAAAAACTCAGCAGCCATTGAATCAAATTCATCATCATCACTCTCATTGTGGTAATGATAATGCGAAGATGAAGCCATTCCAATGTTTTAAAAGATGAGAAGAAATTGTCAAAGAGAGGAGAAGTTGTGAAAAATTTTGTGTAACAATGTCTTATATTTATAGAAGTGTGTCTACCTTGTGATACTAGTCTTTGTACGACAAGTGAGGAGATGTATTTTGGAAAGTTTGTCACGAGAAGTGTATCTTGTGAATGTGTCTTCCAAAATTATTAGCATCTTGTGAAGTGTATTTTGGATATATGGTCAGGAGAAGTGTATCTTGTGATACTAGTCTTTTACGTAAATTTTAATAAAAACAGAAACATAGCAAACACAGAAACAGAAACACATAAGAATTTAAATAAAAACAGCAACTTTCATTCATTAGATAGAAGGATACATCGTACTCACATACAAAACAGAGACATTTTTAGACTTATTTCTAGCAAAGAAACATGGAAACAGTTGATTCAAAGAAACAAAGAAACATGGGAACTTAGATCTTAACAAGTTAATCCTTAGAAATACAGCGCCAATAGCTTATTCTTGACAACTTCTTTAGCCTCAGTAAGTGGTTGATTCTTGGCTAGAAGTGTGTCAAGAATCGCAAGCTTTGTTAGTCTCTCCTTCATCAAGAGATCATCCTTCTTCATCTCCCAAACGGTCTGACACTCCTCCATAGACCTCACTGGCGCGGTATTCTTCCTTTTACCTTTCGCCGCCTTGATACCTTCAGGACGGACCTCAGGATCACCTACGGGGCAGCTTGAAGCTTGGGAGCATGTCTCTTTTCGCTTTGAATTCCCACTAGGCTTAGGAGTGTTAAGGCTGAGTCATTTCTGCTCATACCTCAACACACACCAAGCATGGTCAAGCGTGAATTTTGTCTTCTGATCGGCGAAGTAGATGTCTTTGGCGAGCTTGAGAAGATCATTGTCATTCTGACCAGAACTCATCTGTCTCTCAGCTGCCGCGTATGCAGCACAGAATTTGTTCGTGTAGTCATTGATTTTGTGCCACCTCTGCTTACAATGGAGATGCTCTCGTGATTCACCACTCGCTTTAGCATGGGGACTTGACGCATAGAACTCACCAACTCGTTTCCAAAAAGTCCCTGATTTTTGATCAACTCCAACTACAGCATCCTTGGATGTGTTTAGCCACCCACTTATTAACACCTCATCATCGGCTGGAGTCCAGTTCTTTCGCTCCCTAGAGGCAACTGGTGGGTTTTCCGGTGCAACTGGAGCCTGTGGTGGTTGTGAACTAAAAGCTGGGATGTCTGATGCTCCAAACTGATGAGGAGAACCATAACTTTCATAAGGAAAGGTCTGGCTGTTAAGAAAGCCGACGAAACTAGGACGAGGCTGACTAAATGGATTCAATGGATCACTTGAATCCATTGAGATTATACGAGATAGAAGAGAGGAAGAGAGGTTGCTGCGTTTCAATAAGTGAAAGATTGATGTGTTTTAATAGGTGAAAAGTGAGGATGTAATAAGTAACCTTCTTAAAGACCTAACCACAAACTACCAGGGTCTAATCAGAACTTATTACAGTAATAACAACAAAGCTCAACTTTAAGCTTTATCTTAACCGAACGAGAACAACAACAAACGAAACTATAAAGAAGACAGAAGACAGAAAACAACGAAACTATAGTAAACTTGTTTTCCAACTACTTCCCATTACACTCATCAAACCAAGCAAACATATCTCCACGCTATCTTAAACATTCTTACACAAAATCACAGATATTGGTGCTCTTAGACCATCTCAGAAGTTCTAACGAAGGGGTTCTTAAGAAAAAACAAAAAAAAATAAATCTAAAATGCATTCAAACAAAAGAACCCGTGTCAAAGAGTTTTAAGACTCAGTAAACATCCTTTGCGTGACCATCACCCATTGGCTATTCTTTAAAGACAATAGGGAAAAAAAATTCCAACTCTCTTTCTATCTTTTTCCTTCTCTCTCTGCATGTTACCAAACTGATCGATCACTGCAAATCCACTTTCACTGGGAAAGTTCCTTCTCCTTCTTCCACGCCTGTCCAAAAACTTTGCTCTCTGTTAGATATTTTACTTTTCTCCCTTTCTCTCTGTTTGATTTCAGCGTTAGGGTTTCCAATTTATGAATTTTGAAATCGTTAGAGAAGGGATACATCAATCTATTGCACATAAAGGGATTATTAGGGTTGGTTAATTTCATGGTTCTTCGCAACCAAAGAAGCTAAACTTTCTTCAAAGTCACTACCTTTCTCCTAAGCTTCTTCCCCACCAGAGGAAACTGTCTCCATGGTCGATTTCCACGAGAAAGATTGGTCCTTTCTCAAATCCATGGAAACCGAACAGACCCAGAAGGTTAAAAAGATCGTAAAAGCTGGAGAAGTAACAGAGTCTTCGAGGGTTTTGGTCTCGTTTAGCTCAGAAGCATTCGTTGATCGTCTGGTGGAATCTTCGCCTTCCCAGCTCTTGCTTATAGTCCACGACTCCCTTTTCATGTTAGCCTGCGTCAAAGAGAAATACGACAAAGTCAAATGCTGGCAAGGATAGCTGATCTATGTTCCAGAGATATGGTCTTCTTTAGATGTCGTGTTTCTCTATTTTCTTCCAGCTTTGCCTTTTGGTCTGGACGAGGTGTTCAAGACACTGTCTCAACGTTGTTCCTCAGGTAACAATGTTCTGAACCATGTCTTTGTTGGCTCTTGGTTGGTTTCTAACACAGTTTGGTTTAATGGTTTTGTGACAGGTGCACGAGTTGTAATCAGTCACCCGCAAGGTTAAAGCAGCAAAGGAAGGAGTTTTCAAATTTGGTTGTCTCTGACTTACCTGATGACTCCACCTTGAAGAGTGTTGCTAAGAAGCATTCGTTTGAGTTAACTCAGTTTGTTGATGAACAAGGACTCTACCTTGTTGTACTTACCTTCTCCAAACAATAGATTTCTGTTCCTGTTGTCTTTGTAATCAAACACACGATTCATTTTGAGTAAATCAGAACCTTTTGAAAAGATAAATAATATGTAAAGAAAACTCTTGTGGAGAGATCTTTACATGAAATGAAATAAACTGTGTTCTGGATTACAATCCTCCATAACGCCAAACAAATCCAAAAGTAAACTGTGTATAAAACCTTGTCCAGTAAACTCTATAAAAAGCTTTTTAGAAGATAGTAAACCTCAAGCTGTTGCTTTCCGCAAACAAGCTGTACTCTTCACCTACTGTGCTCTCTTTCTTCTTCTTCATAGTGTTGTCACCAAACGCTTGATCTCCTGAGAGCTGCAGGGAGAAGTCTCCCAAAACCCCAATGGAATCAGCAGGAATCGAGTTACTTCCTGCAACTGGCCCACTAAAGTGGAACAAGGAGAAGTCTTCGCCACAATCAGTTTCCCCAAACCCCAATGGAATCAGCAGGAATGGCTCGATCTCGTTTACGATTTGTATTTGTATTTTTAATATGCTTTTATGTCATTTTTATTTGAATTTTTATGTATGCTTTTCTTTCATGTTATGAAATCCAATAATTCAACTTACTTGAAAAAATTTTAAGAACTTCACTGAAATTCTTCCATTGGACGATAAAAAAATTAATTAGACTAACAAAGGTTCTAAACTTTTCAAATCATAAAATTAATTACTAATTTATAATCCCAAAATCTGAAGCTTCTCAACTTTTTATATAAAAAAAATTAATGACAAACTACTAAATTACTTATAACCCCAAAATCTGAAGAACAGCCCTCACTAATGATCAATTCATGTCATAGGCCATCATGGCATAGTAACCGGAAGATACGACAGCATCCTCTTTGTATTATCCCACGACTAAATCGTGATCACAGTCTATTATATTTAATAAGAAAATAGAAGAATAATAATAAAGGGTGCCAAAATGCATAAACCAACCCAAACCAAATCATATCATATCTAAGTGGTTCTAAGCTCATATGGATATGAATTAATCCAACCCATTTGACAAATGAATTGGATCAATCGATAACTCATTTTAAGTTTCAAATTGGATCATTCCATAACCCTTTTAAGTTAAAGAGTTCATTGTTTTAATGGTTAACTCATAAATAATAATATTATAGAATTACTAAGTAAAATAATTATTTTTGGAGATGAAAAATATCGCTTAAACTATTATTTTGATGGAAACATGATTTGGTGGAAGCCTCCTTGGACTAAGTGGTTTGATCCAAAAGGGCTTCCACGATTAATCAATTTGGTCCAGTGTAACACCACTGGATCAAACTGCTTTGGTCCACTTGATCAACGAGATTTTACGATTTTGATGGAAACACGATTTTTCAGTTTTGGCGGCAAGATACACGATTTTACGGTTTTAGTGGGAAAACATAATTTTAAGGTTTTGGCGAGAAAATTAGATTTTACTATTTTGCGGTTTTGGCGGGAAACACAATTTTGCAATTTTGTTTTGTTGAGAAACACACAATTTTGTGATTTTGGCGGAAAGTGATTTCATTAGGAAAACACGACATTGCGGCTATTCTTCTCATTTGGTTTGGTCAATTTTTTTTTTTTTTTTTTGAGTTTATGTTACTAATAGATGTTTATTGGTTTGGTTATAGATAACTCATTATCCATAACAATCCAAACCATTTATCAAATCCAATAAATCCATTAATAATTATATCCATTAATTCATTTATATCCAGTTTTCTATCCATTAAGATCCATGGTGTAGATTGAGTTGGATTGACCCATTAATTTTAACACATTTTGACACCCCTAACTGTAATGGTTGTTTTAATTTTCTACTAGACCTCGATCCGCGCAACCGCGCGGGCTTTGTTTTTATTTATTTTTATATAAATATTTTGTTTTTAATTTTAAATTGGTATATATTAGTATAATATATGTGTCTATCAATTTTTAAAACACAATAAGTTTACGGTATATTTTTTCATTGAATAGATTGTTTCAAACTTTCATATGTATTTGTATCTTCTTCTATATATATATTTTAGGATTATTATTTCATTATTAAAATCGTAACTATATATATATAAAGATTAGTAAAATATTGTTTTATTGTCATATTCAAAGATATTGTAACATTTCACAAATTTAGAAAGTTTTTAAAAAATTAAATTTTTCGCTTCATATATTTATATTATCGAGTAAATAATTAAGCATTTAGTTTTTGTTTAATTTTTAAAATAACTATATAGTTTAAAATTTGTTTTCATTGGTTTAAGGTAGTAAAGATTAATCATTGTTAGATAATATAATTTTTGTTATTTTAAGAAAAATCTTTATAATTTTAAAAGTTAACATCGACAAATATTTAAATATTTAATATATAGAAGTATAGTATTACATCATTAAATTGTATTTATTTAATTTATACTATCTATAAATCCAATGGATCATCTATTCTTTAAATCCAATTATTAATAGCCCAATAAAAATTTCTGGTAGATCAAAAATTTAAATGATAAGATTAGAGATTAAATGTAACATGATTTTCTAAGAATATGTACATTAGGTACATTTTTTTAAAAAAAAATCACAAATGAATCAGAGTTGTGACTTCTGTTTTAATATATAAGATATATATATATAGAGATGACAGTTGTTTTGGTAAAGCTTTGTGGAACGACAAGTGATTAAGTTGAGAAGCCTATTGCTAATTGCTACCAGATAAATTTAGCATGGAGAGTGAAGTTCAGCGTCCACTAGCTGATTTTCCAGTGAACATATGGGAAGATATCTTAAATTCCTTCTCAAAGTCTGAACTTGTACGTATATTCTTTTCATATAATTTTATGCATTATTTATATATTGGATCCTTTGTAGTAGTCTACCGTCATTTGATTCACTGATAACAATTCACTTCCGTATAGGGAAGTGATTCACTTAAAGAGAAGCATATTACTCTAAAGGAGACTGTGAATGAGTCGTTTATGGCGTCAAGAGCGAATCCAATAGAGAACATCATGTTCATCGACACGCTATGTTGCCTTGGTGTCTCCTATCATTTTGAAAAAGATATCACAGAGCAACTGGAGAAGTTGTTTGATTGTCCTGATTTTAATCAGAAGATAAGACAAGACGGAGGTGATTTGTGCACGGTTGGAATAGTTTTCCAGGTTTTCAGGCTATTTGGGTTCAAACTTCCTGCTGGTAATTATTTTATTACATAAACATTTCAAATGGAATTATATGAGTGAAGTTTTCTAGAACGTTTGCATGGTTTTGATTTAACGCTTTTTTAATTATATCCATGTCTTAAGATGTGTTTAAAAATTTCGAAGACGAGGATGGGAAGTTCAAAGCACACTTAGTGGCAGATGCAAGGGGCATGTTAAGCTTGTATGAAGCGGCACAGTGGAGAATTCCTGGAGAAGACATTCTTGACGAAGCTCTCGCCTTCTCAAATTCTCAGTTGGAAGAAATCTCTTCTCGGTCTAGCCCTCATCTCGCAATACCCATCAAGAAGGCCCTAAAACATCCATTTCACAAAGGCATATCGAGGATAGAAACGAGGCAATATATCTCATACTACGAGGCAGAAGAGAAGTGTGATGCAACATTACTTTAATTTGCAAAGATCGACTTTAATTTGCTGCAAATGCTGCACCGCCAAGAGCTTGCTTGTGTAACAAGGTAACTAACTCGGCAGCTCCAACATATACGTATTAGTCTTCATTGACCTTGACCTTCTCTATTACATTTCAGGTGGCACAAAGAAATGGAGTTTGAATCTAAAATAACATACACAAGACATATAGTAGCCGAGGCCTACTTGTGGGCACTTGGAACATACTTTGAACCTGAATATTCTCAAGCACGGGTTGCATTAGCTATTATAGTCATCTTATACACAGCACTTGATGATGTGTATGATGCGTATGGCACAAAAGAGGAACTTGAGATTTTCACACATGCATTGAAAAAGTACTCGTTTTGCAAAAACATAAGATTTTTCATATTTTTTGTGTGTTTTCAATGTCTGACTTATAATATTTGATGGATCTAATACAGGTGGCTTCCCGAAGCCCCTACCGGGATACCTGATAGCATGAAACACTTTTACCGTGTCATAGTAGATTTCTACGAAAAACTCAGCATGATCTTGAGAAGGAAGGGAGGTCAGGCTGTGGCTTCCATCTTAAGAAATCGGTTAAGGCCCTAAGAATCAATTATTTTAAAACAAATGTTTTTTTTTTTCTTTTGAACTTCATATATTCAGACCTAAGTGAATTCTTCATAATCAGTTGAAAGCAACAGCCAATGGATACATGCAAGAGGCAAAGTGGTTGAAAAAGGATTACACTGCTAAGTTCGACGAATACAAAGAGAATGCTATCGTGTCTTCCGGTTACTATGGCATCATGGCCGTGACGTTCGCGGGAATGGGAGATGTCGCAAAACTTGATGCTTTTGAATGGTTAAGCTCGCATCCTAAAATTAGGGTAGCATCTGAGGTACTCTGTCGATTCACAGATGACATTATAGCTACGAGGTGAGCACAAACTATATATAATATAAGTATATCAAAATTAAAAATATACGTATATCATTAAATACATTTACTTTTCCAGAGTATAAATTTTTTTGACATATTAACATATTAACTAATGATTGCAGTTTGAACGCAAAAGGAAACATGTGGCGACAGGCATCGATTTTTACATGAAGCAATTTGGTGTTTCCAAGGAGCGAGCCGCAGAAGAAATATTCAACATTGTTTCAAATGCTTGGAAAGATTTGAACCAAGAGCTAATGAGGCCTCACTCAGTTAATTTCTCTTTATTGATGCCAATTCTTAACCTTTCACGTGTCATCCATGTTTTCTATAGGTACCAAGATGCTTACACCCACCCCGAGTTCTTGAAAGAGCACGTCGTCTCTTTGCTCGTTGAAAATATCCCCATTTGAGAATGTTGTGGTGGTGGTGACTATACCAATGAATGGCCAGATAAATCGCCAGATAAATTTCTCTTATTACGGCAGTTGAACTCTTTCGCTCTCCAGCATGTCATTTGTATTTTTTTCAGTCCCTTTCTAAATAAATCTGTATTTGTGCTGTATTTGTGCTGTATTTGTAATTTTGTATTCATGGTTAGTAGTAAGTTATTTCCATTTCGTCAAGTCAATCTTTTTGTATTTTGTTTCAAAATTATTAAGAATATGGATTTGAAATATGTAAGATTAATATATATATATATGTATATATACCATGTTTTATTTATACATTTGATGAAAAAACTGAGTAATTTAAGACAACTATACAAATGACATATTTTTGGCTAAGCTGAATTTTTGATGAAACGCTACGTAAATACTATGTTGAGAAATTACCCAAAATAACACATTTTCAATACTATTTCGCTAAAATACCTTCCTGAAAGCATAAGCAAATTTACCATTAATTTTAAATGGGGAAAACACCTTAGAAAAATTGTTTGAAATACCATAAGTTAGATTCCACTTTTATAATGATAAATTATAATTTATAATAGTTTATAAACCTTACAAATGATTTAATAAAATTTTATATAACATTTTAAAACCCCTTATGAATGTTTAATAAACCCTTATAAATTTTTGAAACTTTTATAAATAATATCGTAATTTTGTAAACTCTAGTAAATGAATTTGTAAGTTATATTTAGAGTTTATAAATCATTATATGAGTTCTTATATACATAATGGGTTATAAATTCAACTGGAATTCGTCATATTCATTTCTTGAAGTTTGCTTCAACTTGTAAACCCATTTCTTAATAATTTTATAAGTTTTACATGGGTTTTATAAAGTTATTTCTTCTTTGCCTTGATCAGAATATTCTTCGAAATCTCCAAGCGATTGTGAAGATAAGAGAATACACAAGTTGAGGAATAGGCTCTCCAGGATATGAAATTCAGTAATTAATCTTTGATGGAGACCTGACAGAGAATCCAGATAATGATGTGAATTATAGATAATGATATGTTGTACTTATCTAAATACATAGTCCTTTCGTGATAAGGACTTAATCTCTTGTATATATACTCATGTACTTTCATCAATACGACACACACTTTACAATCTATTTTATGGTATCAGAGCAGGTTCGATCTTAACCTAAATTTTTTTACGATCTGCTCTACAAACCGACTTCCGCTTACATACTCGTGTTCACTTTAGAACATGGCTACTTCCTCTACTACTTCTTCTACCGCCCTTGCCTCTACTACTGAAAATTAATCCTCGGATTTTTCTTTTTCTCTTCATCCCTCGGATAACCCTGGTGCACTTATCACACCGGTGGTTCTTAAAGGTGATAACTACTCAGAATGGGCAACTGAGTTTTGGAACTCACTCCAAGCAAAACAGAAAATAGGGTTTCTGAATGGTACTGTAGAGAAACCAACTTCAAACCCTGATCTTGCGCGATGGACTTCCATCAACTCTATGATCGTTGGATGGATGCGTACCTCCATTGATCTGCAGGTTCTCTCTACTGTCTCTCACGTCGCTGATGCGGCAAAGCTTTGGGATTCTCTGAAACATCGCTTCTCCGTCAAGAACAGCGTTCGGAAACATCTTCTAGAGGATGAAATTACAAACTGCAGACAGAATGTCCAGTCTGTCCTCGAATACTTCGGTCGTCTAACCAAACTCTGGGAAGAATTACAAAGTTTCAAGACAACAGTCTCATGTACGTGTGCAGCTGCGTCTGATCTTGACAAGGAAAGAGAAGACGCCAAGGTTCACAAGTTTCTCTTCGGTCTCGATGAATCACGTTTCAGTACCGTTCGTTCCCAGATCATAGATGACGATCCACTACCTGATCTCAACATCGTCTATTCTCGAATCATTCGTGCTGAACAACACTTGAATACTATGCGTACTACTGAAATCAAGCAGGATGCTGTTGGATTCTCAGTCAAAACAGAGTCTCCACAACCTGTTACTTCTTCAGCTGCGGCTTCTATGTCCTCTCGCAACCGGGACGCTAATCGTTCTTGCACCCACTGCAAGGTCATGAGGCAGCAGAGTGTTTCCTACTACACGGTTATCCTGACTGGTTTCTTGAGCAACAACAACAACGTCAATCTCAGGGACAAGGACGAGGTGGCCGAAACTCTACTTCAGGTGGTCGTGGACGTGTTAACTCTGATTCTGCAATTACCAGAAATACTCCTACTTCTTCTCAAGATCAAATTGCGACGTTGATCAGCCTACTTCAGTCTCAAAACAATCAGTTCTCTACTGATTGGTTGTCTGGTAAGACAAATCTTACAGATGTTATATTAGATACTGGAGCCTCTCATCATATGACTGGTGATCTGTCTCTTCTCCACGATAGTATCGACATTGTCCCGTCGGCGGTTACATTCCCTGACGGCACAGCTTCTAGAGCCACTAAGATCGGCAGATTACGTTTAACTAAAGATTACTCTCTGATCAACGTTCTATACGTGCCGAATTTTAACTGCACCTTGATATCTATATCAAAGCTTCTTAAACAGACGCGTTGCATCGCTATCTTTAGTGATACACTTTGTGTTTTGCAGGACCGTTTTACGAGGACTCTGATTAGAGCAAGTGAAGAGAGAGAGAGGAGGTTTACTATTTCAAAGGGTCACAGTTGCTAGAGCTAATCAGACTGGAAAAGAAAAGATATCTCCTACAGTTTTATGGCACCGACGACTTGGACATCCTTCATACAAGATGCTTTCTTCCTTACCTATGTTTTCTGATTTGCGTGTTGATTTAGAAACTCCTACGTGTGAGATTTGTTTCAAAGCAAAAAAAACACGTTCAATTTTTCGAGATAGTTTTAATAAAGCTTCGGCACCTTTTGAGTTAATTCACTGCGATGTTTGGGGCCCTTACCGTACTCTTTCCTCTTGTGGCGCTGCATATTTTTTAACTGTGGTTGATGATTATTCCAGAGCAGTCTGGACATACCTTATGCTCGAAAAATCTGAAGTCCCAAACCTTTTACGAGACTTCTGTGCAATGAGTGAAAAACAGTTCGGCAAACAAGTCAAATGCATTCGCTCAGATAATGGTACCGAGTTCATGGTGTTGACTTCCTACCTACGGCAACAAGGGATACAACACCAAACTTCCTGCGTTGACACACCCCAACAGAATGGCCGTGTGGAACGTAAGCACCGTCACATATTAAACGTTGCTCGCTCCCTTCTCTTCCAAGCTAAGTTACCAGTTTCCTTTTGGGGTGAGAGTATTCTTACTGCTTCTCACCTGATCAATCGCACGCCTACACCACTTCTGCAAGGGAGAATTCCTTCCGAACTTCTCCATGGAGTTGCGCCGTCGTTTGACTCTTTACGCATCTTCGGTTGTTTGTGCTATGCGCATCGACGACCGCGAGGCAGAGATAAGTTTGGAGATCGCAGTCGCAAATGCTTATTTGTAGGATATCCTTATGGAAAGAAATCATGGAAGTTATTTGACATTGATAAGAATGAGTTCTTTGCTAGTCGTGACGTGGTGTTTCTTGAAGATCAATTCCCTGGAACTCAAGATACTGAATATGTCACGCCTCCTGTTTATCAACCTGACGTCGCTATTGATGATTGGATATCACTAGTTTCTTCTTCATCTTCGATGATCACCACACCCCTGACTACTGATACACACCCGCCGTCTCCTACTACTACAGTTCCTGTTACCACTTCTATCTCTCCTCCTGAGACTGTTACTTCACCAACCCCGGCCTTACCCGCTCCATCCTCTGTTGAGCAGTCAGACTGTCTCTCTCCTGGTCTCCCACTACTACTTGGTCGTGGTCATAGATCACACAAACCGTCTGTTCTTCTTAAGGACTATGTCGTCAACGCCACACAACTCCAAGAACTCCCTCTCGCTTCATCTTCCTCTGTTCCGGGTTCCTCTATCACAGTCTCAGGTACTACACCTTACCCTATCTCTACTTACCTCTCACGGGCAAACTTTTCCGCAGGACACAAAGCGTTTGTTGCAGCTCTGACATCAAACGTTGAACCTCGCAACTATAAGGAAGCTTGTCTCGATGATGAATGGAATGACTCCATGACTGATGAATATGCAGCTCTTGAAGGTCAACACACATGGGACGTCACTTCTCTTCCTCCGGGCAAGAAAGCGATTGCTTGTCAATGGATCTATAAGAACAAGTATATTTCGAATGGCAAGATCTTTCGTCGCAAGTCTCGTGTGGTTGCTTGTGGTAATCGACAACGAGAAGGTCTCGACTACACCGACACTTTTGCGCCAGTCGCAAAGAAAACTACCGTTCGAATATTACTTCAAATCTCTGCAGCAAGGAAGTGGGAAATACATCAAATGGACGTACACAACGCCTTCTTGAACGGTGATCTCCAAGAGGAGGTTTATATGAAGTTTCCTCCTGGCTTCGAACATCCTGATCCTACCAAAGTGTGTCGCTTACGCAAGTCTATCTACGGTCTCAAGCAGTCTCCCCGTTGCTGGTTCGCAAAGCTCCGGACAGCTTTGAAAGACTATGGTTTCAAGCAAAGCAGGGCTGACTACTCACACTTCTCGTTGATCAAGGGTAACATCTCATTACACATTTTGATATATGTTGACGACTTCATTGTAGCCGGCAACGACATCTCTACTATTCAGAAGTTTAAGAACTATCTGAGCAAGTGCTTTCACATGAAAGATATGGGCAAACTCAAGTACTTTCTTGGCATTGAAGTTGCTCGCAATAGTGAAGGTATCTTCTTGTCTCAGCGAAAGTATGCGTTGGATATTGTCTCTGAGACTGGCTTATTGGGCTCTAAACCATGTTCAACGCCTATAGAACTCAATCATAAACTAGCTCTGGCTGTTAGTCCCAACTTTACTGATCCAGAGGCTTATCGTCGTCTAATAGGGCGCCTTATCTACCTGAGATCTGTTACACTGTCCACATACTTGCACAGTTCATGCAGTCTCCACTACAGGTCCATTGGGACGCAGATTTGCGAACGGTACGCTATCTCAAAGGCTCTCCTGATCATGGCATACTACTACGCGCTGACTCTGATCTCTCCATTCGAGCCTATTGTGACTCCGACTGGAACTGTTGTCCTTTGACGCAACGATCACTCAGCGCTTATATTGTTCTCCTAGGTTCGTCTCCCATCTCTTGGAAAACGAAGAAACAAAAGATGGTTTCGTTATCCTCAGCTGAGGCCGTGTATCGGTCCATGGCAGCATCTTTAAAAGAGCTCAAGTGGATCAAGCAACTGCTGCGTGCGTTTGACATACCTCATGATCACCCAATGCAACTCTTTTGTGACAGCAAAGCGGCCATTTACATTGCGGCTAACCCAGTTTTCCATGAACGAACGAAACATATTGAGTCGGACTGCAATTTTGTTCGCGATGCTGTCGAGGACAAGCTGATTACTACAGAACATATCAGAACCACTGTGCAGCCTGCAGACATTCTCACCAAGGCCCTACCAACAACTACATTTTCTTATCTACTGTCCAGGCTGGAGATTCAAAATCTTTCACCTCCAACTTGCGGGGGAGGGGGGGGGGATATAGAGATAATGATGTGAATTATAGATAATGATATGTTGTACTTATCTAAATACATAGTCCTCTCGTGATAAGGACTTAATCTCTTGTATATATACTCACGTACTTTCATCAATACGACACACACTTTACAATCTATTTTATCCATCATTAACATTTGATAAGAGAATGTAATCAAAGCTGATTTATGATTGGTGATGAACTTACTAGTTAATGAACATGGTGGCACTAGACCATAGAAACAGTACAAAGAACACAACAATAATCAAATGGCAGAGCAGAGTGAGAAGGTGATATTCCATCAACTCAAATAAAACATAGGCGGTTGTAGCACCACCAGACATCCTCTTGTTCTTGTGGAAGAATACCATCAGCAGCTGTAAATAGTAAGGATCAATTTAGGTAAAACATTGCAAACACTATCCACTCAATCACTCAACATTTGATCAACGAGTATACTAGACATCCAGATTCAAATCACAAATCTCATAAAAGTAAACACCAATTTGAAAATAACCTACAGATTCTACATATGAGACATATAACACAAATTCATATGAAAAAACTGATGAAACCATCCTCAGTGGAAAAGGTTACCTCACAGGAGAGAACCATAACCGAAGAAGACAATCAAATTTCGTAATCCACACATGAACGAACGGCTTTCCTTACGAATCCAGCTAAAAGACCCGTGGAAGCTTCCATCGAGATTTCGATGAGACGGAAACGAAGAGGGCTATACGCAAGGACATGCAAGACTATTACGGTACATATAGGTTTATAATCTGGTTTATTTTATACCGGTGGTTAAGTTTCCTTTAGCTTATTCCACTTATATTTAAACTGTAATAAGTACGAAATTTACAATTTGAGAAATATAATTCATACATTTTGATATGGTAGCATAGCCTAACAACCTTCCTAATGACGATGCGTATTTCTCAACTTTAATCCATCACTGACTTCATTACTCTAATCAATTTTTTTCGAGAATACTGAGCTTTTCTTCTTCATTTTGCGTGTTCTTGTTTTTCTTCTTTTATTTTCGCAATCAACGATTGAAGTTTGGATCCAATTCGTTTGATTTCTTTGCCCGGTTCTTGATTCATTTTGTCTTCTTGATTCGTTTCCTAGCTTGATTTGTCTTCATTGCTTCTTGATTTGTTCTCAATCATGGAATCAACTGTGAACAACAATCTTCAATTCTTGCATCATTACGAGAATTCGTACTTTCTTCATGGCTCTCTGATCATGCTGGCTTGGTTTTAGTTACATCTTGACTGATTTCTGGAGCTAAATTTCATTCTTGGTGTCGCTCTATACGTCTTGTTCTCAATATCCGCTATAAGTTTGGATTTATTGATAGTATGATTCCAAACCCCTTGATAATCATCGTGATTCTGGTTCTTCGTCCTGTTATAACGATATGGTTTGCTACTTGGTTGATGAGTTCAGTTTTCAAGAAAATTGGTCAGAGTTTTCTCTTTATGTCCACTGCTGAATCTATATGGAAGAACTTGCTTACTTGATTTGAACATAATGATGTATCTAGAGTCTATGATATAGAACAATGTTTAAGTATTTTTCAGTAAGGATCTATGGTTGTTACAACCTACTATACTAAGATAGTAACGCTTTTGGAAGAATACAAGAACTATGTTGAATATTTCATTAAATTCTAGTGTTGCTAAATTATGTATTTTGTCAATTCTTTTAAATTTTGTGTTCTTGGATTAAGTCTTTGTAACCATTCTTCTCAAATACTTTAATTTAATTTCTTGTGTTATTGAATTTAACAGTTTTCTAATTTTATTAAATATTTATGTTATATAATTGGTGGATTTTGAGATACTGGTATTTGAAAAGAATTTAATGAAAATTTTATTATAAAAGGGACCAATTATGTGCTTTGATTTGAAGATAATTCTTTATATTTATCTATCCGATATGTACATCAATAGTTATTATATGATAGCTTTAAGAATATAATTTTCATTATAATTTGTTAAAGTATATTACCATGACGATGAATGAAAAAAATATTATTGTCATAATCCATGTTGTATTGATGGACAAACCCTTTCAATTATTCTTCTCAAAATTATCCATAAATTAGTTAAGACAATTTTTTTTTTAACTTTTTATATTCAGATAAGATGTTTTTTGGTTATTCAATTTTTTTGTTAATCAAAATTTTATTCAAAACTTATATTTTTTATTTGACTGTTCCATTTAATATCTTTTTGTTTCCATGATATATAAAAAGTTTAGTTTTACTATTTTAATAAATCCAATTTATTTGGAATCTCCTTATATACAAAGAAAAAACTTCATGGAATTAGTTTCTATTAAATTTATTTGCATTCCTTTGAAACTTAAAACATAAGAATTAGATAAATGTATTAAAACTCATCAAACATTTTTAAATATTTACTTATTTCTTCAACTAATTTTTTCAAATCAATAAAATTATTACCTACTCTTTAGATTCAAAATCCAATAAATTTTCACATTTTTACTAGAGGTAAAAATATTACTATTTAGATAAATGAGGTTACTGGTATGGACAAAGCTTCTTTTTGATTAAATAATTAAAGTGGCTAAAATAGGTTTTACTAAAGAGTCAAATGACAATTTTATCTTATTTATAATTTAATTTAATTATTTATTTAATATATAAAAATATATTTTTCATTTTATAAAAATAATTTTTTCTTAAGAAAATTAGGAAAACCTTTCTAAACATATATGATATCTACCTGAATTTATAAGTTGTTTTCCCCCAAATTCATAAATGCCTTAATAAATGTGTAAATAGACTTATGAATGCAACTTGTATGTATATTTAAGAATGTCTTCCTAAATGTGTATGTCTTCTTCTCAAATTTGATTTATATGCATATTAAAAAATACTATTTAATATACTAGGGCCGGCCCGCTCTACGGACGGGATAAAAATTAAGAAACAATTTAAACAGTTAGAATGAATGTTTAATATAAATTTGTATCATATAAAAATATACATATTAGTTAAATATTGTACATGTTAATGTATTTGAATACTAAATAGACTATGAAACTACCAATATTTGCTTTGATTAGGGATATTTGTTTGCTTTGATTACTGTTGAATGAACTATGTAAATTAAATTGCTTGGTAAGCTGTTAGTACAACACTATATGTCATGTCTTGGGATTTTTGCTCTTATACCATCTTTCTTCTGAGGTTGGAACGTTCATCGGGTTTAGTTGTACGTGGATGTTGTTTTGATTAAGTTATTTAAAGTAGTTTTCTTTTCGTGGTTATATACATGCAGATTTCCTTTTTCTTTATTTGGCCAAATATTGGAAATTATAAATATACCCTACCACTAAAAATATTTCTATGTATATATAATTTAAAAAAAATATATTATTCAATTTTTATTCCACCTTGATTAGGACAATAAGTTGAATATATCTTAAACCACAAATCATAAATATTCTCAGTCTTATACATTTTGTTCTTCAAGTTATTATTACTTTTATTTCCTTTTATACATTTCTCTTAATATTTATGTATGCATCCAGAATACTTTTTAAAAAGGATTTTTCATTAACTAATGTATTTATTGTAGTTTTAAATATATTATAGTTTTCATGCACTTGATTAAATTTTTTTGGCATTGGTGGTATTTGAAGTGGTTGAAAACCTGAATGAATATTTACTTTCATAAAAATTTTGGTGTATGTTTAAAAATAAAAATTTGTAAAGGCTTTTAAATCATATGAATATAATATTCAACACACTACTGTTGACCGTTTATATACTTACAATTCTGACGTAGGTAATTGCAAATTTGATGAACTCATAGATTCGTTGTTACTTTATAAATTATCACAGGATAAGGTACATAGGGTAAAGATTGCTTTGATGGTAATATAACGTCCATATCGTAATGTGTGTGTTTTTATGTACTATGTATTAAGAAATAATTAACACATTCAATAATATTAAAGAGTAAAAAGCCATGTCAATTGTTCATAGTATAAGCCCAAAGTTAAACTCAAGCCCAACCAAAGAAATAAAACCTAGAGACACGTGTCGGTCTGTCAGAGAGTGACTTTCCACGTGGATAGCTTAGGAGAAAGGCAAACATATTTATATATATATATATATATATAATATATTTCAAAAATTTGCGATGATGTTTTTAAATATGTATGATATTTTTATAAAATTTAGATATAAAAACATTTCCATAAAGGTAGGAAAATGTTATAAGTATTTAAGAATATCTTATTATTTATGCATTTAATTCAAATTTAGTAGAGTGTTCATAAATATATATTCATTAAAGTTTTCCTAAATACATGTTTAAAATTTATTTTTAAATGCATATTTATGAAAAAAAATTCTAAATTTTATGAAGATATTTATTAATATCTTCTTAATTTTTTTTTAAAATATTAAAAAATTTTCAGTATTTTTTCTAAATTTTAGAAAGATATTATACTTATTCAGAAATGACTTCATAAACTCGGATTTAAGAAGATGTCATTTAAATACATTCATGAAGATTTTTCTAAACTCAAATTCAGTAAAGATATCATGAATATTTATAAAAGTTTTCATAAACTTTTATAAGGAAAATTGTTTTTTCAAAAAAAAATTGAAACAAAATGGAAAAAAAATTTAGGGAAATTTTTGAATATTTCAACAACAAAATTCCTATTTAAAAATATTTATTTAATTATATATATATATATATATATATAATAAAAGTATAATTATCATTTTACTCTATAATAAAACCTATTTTAATCATTTTTACATTTGTGTGCTATATTTTTAATAAGGAAATTTTTAATGTTATCTTCTATTGGTATTTTGACTATAAAAAAAAGATGTTACCTCGAAATCATTAAGCATCAGAGCATTTTGCCAGCAACATATATATAACTAATAATAAGATAAAGTACATTTTCGAGGGAAAATATAGGAACTAAAATACATCGTGGAGAGACGACGAACCCCAAAAAAAAACGGACATGGCGTCTTCATCTTCCTCATCGTCTTTCACGCTTCCCTCTCTGTTTTCCATCGCCGTTCTGATTCTAACTGCCTCAACCGCGGAATCACTGAAATCCCCGTTTCACCCTCGCGACCTCCTTCCACTTCTTCCCAAGCAAGTCTCGTGGCCGATTCTCAATTCCCTCTACGGCGCCGCCGATCTGCTCCCCACTTTTATCGGTACAGCGAGCCCTGGGAACGATGACGTCAAGTGGAAAGGCGCTTGTTTCTACGAGAACACGGCTTATTTGGAGTTTCATAACAAGTCTGGCAGCGAGTTTGGTGGAGGCACGCTTCACATTCAGGTGCGAATCAGAACTCAAATTCGAATAGATTTCGACCGTGATTGAGTGTCTATGGGAGTTAATTTTGTATGGGTCCTCTTTCAATTTTGACTATTGCAAGTTTCTGATTTCAATTCAATTGCTAGGGCACGCTTCACATTCAGGTGCAAATAAAACTCAAATTCATGTAGATTTCGTTCACTACGATCGTGATTGAGTGTTTATGGGAGTTAATTGTGTATGGGTCCTCTTTCAATTTTGACTATTGCAAGTTTCTGATTCGATTCAATTGCTAGGGCACATTGTTGATTTAAGTTGTATTTAACCTTCTTCTCTTGTGGGTAGTCCTTAGGAGACGCTTTTTAGTTTTGGGTTTAATCAATTTTAATGAAAGTTGAGTACTTGCTGAGTTTAGTATGTAAAGACTCCATTTTAAAAAAAATCTGTGAGCTTTGTTGTTTCTTGCTTTTGTAGTTGATGTGAAACTGTTTGTAGTGGATTATTCCTAAGTCTTTTTTGTTTTGTGTTTGTGTTTGTGAAGGCGGATAAAGCGCATAGTTGGACTTGCATGGATCTCTATGTCTTTGCAACTCCATACCGCGTGACATGGACTTGGTACTTCATCTCACGGGCGCACACTGTGGAGTTCCCGGAGTGGGATGGATTAGCCGAGTATGAATATGTAAGATGGTTGCTGCTATGTCTTTTGGTTTCTCAGTTTAGGATGACTTTGTTTTGATGCGTTTCTTCGGGTGTTATTAGGTTAAGAACAAGGGAGTTTCGATATTCCTTATGCACGCGGGGATGTTAGGAACACTTCAAGCGTTATGGGATGTTTTCCCTCTCTTTACCAATACCGGTTGGGGGGAGAGCTCTAACCTCGCGTTTCTTGAGAAGCACATGGGAGCTAAGTTCGACACTCGTCCTGAACCGTGGGTCACAAACGTTACAACTGATCAAATCCAGTCTGGTGATCTGCTAGCTATCTCGAAGATCCGTGGACGGTGGGGTGGGTTCGAGACTCTTGAGAAGTGGGTGAGCGGGGCGTACGCTGGTCATTCCGCTGTCTGCTTGAGAGACTCCGAAGGGAAACTGTGGGTTGGTGAGTCTGGGAATGAAAACGAGAAGGTAAATAAAACTAAACTTCAGAGTTAAGTTTTAGCAAACAAGAGTTTCGTTTGTTGAAGTGTTTTTGGGGTTTGTGATGATCATAGGGAGAAGATGTAATAGCGATCTTACCATGGGAGGAATGGTGGGAATTCGAACTAACAAAGGATGACGCGAATCCTCAGATCGCATTGCTACCTTTGCATCCCGATGTTCGTGCTAAGTTCAACGTTACTGCTGCGTGGGAGTATGCTCGAAGCATGGAGGGTAAACCGTATGGTTATCATAACTTGATTTTTAGCTGGATCGATACTGTTAGTGAGAACTACCCGCCTCCTCTCGATTCTCATCTTGTAGGTTTTTCTTTTCATTTCTCAGTTCACAACTTTGTCCTTGTGAACGAGTACTCTTTCTAATTAGGAGCTTTTTCTTTCTCTCTCTTTCAGGTTGCGTCTTTCATGACTGTTTGGAGCAAAATGCAGCCTGATTATGCTGCTAATATGTGGAATGAAGCTTTGAACAAGCGTCTCGGAACAAAGGTATCACAATTTGTTCCTTTGTTCTTCTTGATATCATTCTCTTACATGTTCTTAATTTTGCAGGGTCTTGATCTTTCTGATGTACTGGTCGAAGTAGAGAAGCGCGGGTCTTCTTTTGACAAATTACTGGCAATACCCGAACAAGACGATTGGATATACAGCGATGGTAAATCAACCTCATGCATTGCTTTCATCCTCGAAATGTACAAAGAAGGTGGCCTATTCGGCTCATTGGCTGATTCTATTCAAGTCACAGAGTTCACGGTGAGAAGCAATACATAAGTCGCAAGCTAGTGCTACCGTGTTATGTGTTAATATTTCAAAATTTTGCAGCTCAAAGATGCTTACATGCTCAACTTATTCGAGACAAACGCAAGTAGACTTCCTAAATGGTGCAATGACAATGACAATGTGAAGCTTCCTTACTGTCAGATACTCGGCAAGTACAGAATGCAACTTCCTGGTTACAACACTATGGAACCATACACCCATATGAATGAGCAATGTCCATCTCTGCCTCCAAAGTACAACAGACCAAACAACTGCTAGAAACCAATTGGAACTCTCAACTGTTTGTCTGTTTGTTAGGACACAAGTTTAATGTAATACCAACGGTGAAAGCTCTTAACAACTGTTTGTAAATATATAACTCAGGTCTGTAGCATACTCTGATACTACAGGTTATGTAATTGTTTGAATTATTATGAGACGCAAAAAGTAGGAATTAAAAGATTGATCTCTTGGACATATATCTCTTGGTTTAAAGATTGATCTTTTGAACATTTCTCTTGGTTTAGGCCGGTTTAGTCTGGTTTCAATCTCATCTTCCTCGTTAAAGTAGCACTGTAGTAGCTAAGGTTGGAGCTTTCGATTGATTCCTATTTTCTAGTGAATGTGAGTTCATTAGGACAGATGATGATGGGCCATGTCGTGGCCCGGACTCACCTGATCCTGTCTCGAAATAACTTCGCCGATAGCATACGGTGTCAAGGCTTGAGGGTTTCAAAAACCCTAAGCATGGAGTCGCAGCAGTCAAAGCGACCCACTTGCCCTTCTTGCGCTAAACCCACGCAGCTCTGCCTCTGCAACCGTATCCGATCTCCGCCTCTGGATAACCAGGTGAGTGTTACTATCCTTCAGCACAGCCTCGAGAGGAAACACGCGCTTAACTCAACTCGAATCGCTAGGTTAGGGCTTAAGAACGTTACTGTCACCACCGTTTGCGATGTCCATGACGAGGCAGAGTTCTTGATAAGAGTTAAAGGAGCCTCCTTGGAGCTTGTTGATACCTCAAAGTTAGGTAGTGACAATGTGGATAATGAAAGTTTGAAGCTTTCTCAACAATTAGCTGATAAGAGAGGTTCTTGTGAAGAGGATTTGATGAGAATCTCTATGAAGAAACGAGGTGTAATCAGCAATGTCTCCACCTCTCTGATGGAAAATGCTAGTTTTGATGGAATATTGGCTTCTCCTGCAGCCATGGATGTGTTGGCAAAAGGGTTTGTGGTAACGAAGTTCTCGGAAGGGAAGGAAGAGTTTGAGCTCGAGGTTCCTCCCGGATCAGCACTGTTGTTCCCTAGCGAAGGATCTGTGATGATCAACGATCTTAAAGAGAGAGATTTGAAGGTGAGGAATCTGATCGTTCTTGATGGGACGTGGTCCAAGGCGAGGAGAATGTACGTTGAGAACCCGTGGCTGAAGCTTTTGTGTAGCCACGTGAAGCTAGAAATCGAAGGTGCGAGTTTGTACAGAGAAGTAAGGAGGCAGCCGAGAGAGGGGTGTTTGTCGACGATAGAGAGTATTGTACACGCGATGAAGGAGATGGGGGAAGATACGGAAGGTTTGGATAATATGTTGGATGTTTTTGAATCCATGGTTGGGGATCAAAGAAGATGCAAAGATGAGAACTTTGGAAAAGTTCTCTGAAAGCCAACGGCTTTGCTCTTATAACATTTATTAAGCTGAGATTGCTAATTGTCTTAAGTTCTGATAATTTATGCGAATGTTTCTGGAATGTTCCTTTGACAGCCACTACATTAGCTTCTTGTTGTCTTCATGCTTAGTGGTCTCACCTTACAAGTGCATCATCAAGAATATGGCCGTGTTCGTTTGTACATCTCCATCTGAGTGTTGTTCGTTTTTTCATTTCGTCCATGTATCCAAATGAATCGTCTGAATGCAACCATGTTCGTTTGCTTTTCATTTTTTAACTTTCATCTACATCCAGGTGGACTTGTTAATAAAATGATTAAAATATATTTTTTTACGTTTCGGCGGAAAAATAGCATTTTTACAGTTTTGGCGGAAAATATTTTTGCGGTTTTTGAAGAAATTGTGTTTTTCGCAAAAAAGTGCATTTTTGTTGTTTTGGTGGAAAATACGTTTTTATGGGTTTGGCGGAAAAATACGTTTTGCGGTTTGGACGGAAAAAGTGTGTTTTGCGGTTTTAGCGGGAAAAATGTTTTTGACAGGAAAAGTTTTTTTCACGATTTTGACGTGAAAATGCGTTTTTTTCGATTTTGGCGGGAAAAGTTTTTTCGCGATTTTGGCGGGAAAAGTTTTTTTGCGATTTTGGTGGGAAAAGCATTTTTGCGGTTTCGACGAGAAATACATTTTTCTGGTTTCGGTTGGGAAAATACATTTTTCCGATTTTGGCGGGAAAATGCGTTTTTTCCGATTTTGGCGAGAAAATGTGTTTTCCAGTTTTGGCGGGGTAATGTATTTTTCCGGTTTTGGCGGGAAAATGCGTTTTTCCGGTTTTGGCGGGAAAATGCGTTTTCCGGTTTTGGCGGTAAAATTTTGTTTTCCAGTTTTGGTGGGAAAATGCATTTTTCCGGTTTTGGCGGAAAAATTGTGTTTTGGCGAGAAAATGCATTTTTCTGGTTTTGGCGGGAAAATTGCATCTTTCCGGTTTTGGCGGGAAAATTGTGTTTTGGCGAGAAAATGCATTTTTCTGGTTTTGGCGGGAAAATTGCATCTTTCCGGTTTTGGCGGGAAAATTGTGTTTTGGCGAGAAAATGCATTTTTCTGGTTTTGGCGGGAAAATTGCGTTTTTCTGGTTTTGGCGAGAAAATTCTGTTTTCCGGTTTTGGCAAGGGTTTTGGCGGAAAAATGCGTGTTTTTGGGTTTTGGCGGGAAAATGCGTTTTTTTTGTTTTGGCGGGAAAATGCGATTTTTCGGTTTTGGTCGAAATGTGCGGTTTTAATGGTTTGGCCGAAAAATGTGTTTTTATGGAAATGTGTGTTTTACGTTTTTTGCGAAAAAACGCATCTCGCGGTTTTGGCGGGAAAGTGTGTTTTTCAGTTTTTGCGAGAAAATGCATTTTTTGGTTATAGTAGAAAAATGTATATGCAAAAAAAATAGAATTTAAGGTTTGAAAATAATATTTTGATTTTAAAAGTTCATTTTTGTCATTTATTATTTTGGACTGAACTAGATGCATCTGCATCCAGATGCACCATCAAGACTCACCTTCGTTTGGGTGAGAATTTGAGATAAGTTTTTAAAAAATCAGCTGGGTGATCCATCTGGATGTAGCATTATAATGCACAAAACGAACATCGATTTGCATCCATCTGGGTGAGCAAACGAACATGGCCTATATTATTAGAGTATTGCCAATGAATTCATCTGATCCAGCTTCCTGCAATAGAATCACAATAGATAAGAAAAAAAAAATCATTCAGTTTGGCAGCCGTCTAAACAAAGCTGAAATATAATCGTAGCAATTAGCGATGTTGAACAAGAGAAGCTAAGTTTGAAGTAAACTGAAGGTTTTGTAGACTATTTGGGGTTAGGATGAGTTAAGCAAAAAATCCGGGCCAAAATGCGTAAAATAGGAATATATAGGTCTTATTCAGTAAAAACATTTGCTCCTTCCGAATTAACTAACACACGACGAGGAGAAGAAACACTTACCAAAGAGCTCAACAGTGTGTCTTGTCCGAATGCTTTCAACTCGCAGAAGCTTAGCTCTAGCGAAAGACTCGTTTTTGTCGCTACGTAATCTCCAAGCTCGATTCGTCTCTACAGAATACTATGACCCACCATTCTCCCCTCTCTCCAAACCCGCTAAACCACCGAAGAAGACGAAGAAAACCCAAAAGGATCAGTCGCCGGAGCCGATGACTAGCCCGACGGCGCCGGTGACGTCAGACCTCCCTTTCGATTTTAGGTATTCCTATTCAGAAACCAACCCGGCAATCAAACCAATTGGGTTCCGTGAACCGAAACGGTTCTCTCCATTCGGACCGGGTCGATTGGACCGGAACTGGACGGGCACTTGCGCTCCAGCTTCTCAGGAGAGTGATCAGAGGCAATGGGCGGTGGTAAGAGACAAGATTCTCGGCGAGGCGTTGACGGAGGAGGAAGTGGCTGAGCTCGTTGAACGGTACCGTCACAGTGATTGTTCACGCCAGATCAATCTCGGTATTGCCCTCTTCACCTCTCGCTTAAAGCTTTAAACTTTGAATGTAGTTTCGTCATGTAACGACTTTGGTTTTAAAAAATCATTGCAAATTAAGGTATTAGAATCTTTCATGATCATTATGTAGACTTGTCTGATTACTCCTCCATTCTTAAGGTCTCTCACGATCAAATTTGAGACTGATCACTAGGGAACACACCTTCAAGCTATTGTATTCTTCTAAAAGTTCGAGAACCAATGAGTTAAGGTTCTTCTTCATGTTGTTGTTATGATGTTATTAGGGAAAGGAGGAGTCACACACAATATGATAGATGACATTCATAACCATTGGAAGAAAGCCGAGGCAGTTAGGATTAAATGCTTGGGAGTACCTACTCTTGACATGGACAACATATGCCACCACCTCGAGGTCTCTCTTATTCAATTCTCAATAACCAATGCTCTATTTGTTCTCTGCTTGATCTTACTAGTAGTTTGTGTTTGCCTGACAGGAAAAATCAGGTGGAAAGATTGTATACAGGAACATAAACATCCTAGTTTTGTACCGGGGAAGGAACTATGATCCGAAGAGTCGTCCCACCATACCACTCATGTTATGGAAGCCTTACCCACCAATATATCCAAGACTTGTAAAGAATGTCGCTGATGGCTTAACGTTTGAAGAGACCAAAGAGATGAGAAACCGTGGGCTTCACGCTCCTGCTCTAATGAAACTTAGTAAGTAGTACATGTTTTTGCGCCAGAATCAGTCATTTATTAGTTGACGTTATGTATTGATCTCAGCTAGGAACGGTGTCTATGTTAATGTGGTGGGAAGACTGAGGGAGGAGTTTGAAACAGAAGAGGTTGTGAGACTAGATTGCACTCATGTTGGGATGAGTGATTGCAAACGAATCGGTGTGAAGCTAAAGGTATAGACTCTTAAATGGTTTTTGCTTGTCATGTCTGTAAGATTATTTCTGTATGATTGGTTTTGATGATGTGAACATAATTGCAGGATTTGGTTCCATGTGTTCCTATTTTGTTCAAGGATGAGCAGATTATACTCTGGAGAGGGAAGAAGAATTGAGATGAAGAGGATGCTACTCTGTGAAAACTTTTATCCAGAAACTATAATAATGTGACCTGAACAAATCCAACTGTGAAACACTGATCCAGAAACAGTGATCATGTGACTTGAATATATTTTTCCTTGTAAACAACAGTTTGTTTCTTTAACTTATATCGATTAGAGAACGAGCTAGTAACATGTGGCTCTCTTTGGGGGAGCCTGGAACTGATATCTGCTGAAAATGTATATCCTGAAGTGTTGCAAGCATTTTTATTTTGCTCTTCAGTTTAGTTTCCTTGTAGTTTTGTCACCTTGCTTAGTGGTCTCATGCAATATAATAGAGTCAGCTTTACCCCTTCAACTTTTGTTAAATACATTTCATGCACATTGAACGACCAGTATCTCTTTGAGAGTTTTCATATGGTCCATTGCGTGTGACATAAGCATCCACTGAATGTTGAATTATTAACGATACATATGATGCCACGTGTTAGGCAGTATGCATATATTGGTATATGTAAAATTCTCTCTGTTGCTAATTAATATTAAGACATTGTCTATGAGTAGGTAGCCACGTTTTTTTCGATTAAACTATATTTTGCTGCACCTCCTCAACCTCCTAAGGGCTCAGTAACATCAAGTGTTTTCGTCACGTTCTCCAATAAACACACTTTGGAGTTTAAAATGACTTGTATATATATATATGCTACTTAACCTAAAGTCTGAATCATTAAGCAGATTCATATCACATGGAATAAAGTACAAAATATAATATTTGTGAAAGTCGAATGATCGTTCGATTGGTTATACACATTTAAATAAACTCATTGGCTCGCTCAGCAGAGATCATTTGGTAACTGGTAAGCTACTTTCAATTTCCTTTGCATGCTGCTTTTAAGTAAATGTTTTAGCATTTGTGTTCATGCGTTTTAAATTTGTTTGCTTGCTTCCCACGGAAACGTTGTAGGTTGCCGCAGTGAACAAAAACATTCGTGTCTGAGTTCTAAGTAAGCTTCACAGTCGTCTTCTTCAGAACTTGTTGTGCGTGATGGCGGCTTCAGTGCAATTGTACGGAGTTAGAACTTCAGGACTTGCCTTCAACTCAAAAAGCATTGAGTTTGGCTCAAAGGGGCTGAACCTCCTTGCTCCGGTGTTGACTAGAGACATAAACCACTCTTGTAGGAGGAACAGAGCTCTAAGAGTTACCTGCGAAGCTAGAAGGGCGGAACTGCTTGAGAGAAAAGACACCGAGACTTTCAAACTAAACAGAACTGAGAGAAAGTTGACATGTGTAATGAAATTCGGTGGCTCATCCGTGGCATCAGCAGAGAGGATGAAAGAAGTTGCTAATCTCATACTCAGCTTCCCTGATGAGAAGCCTGTTGTTGTGTTATCAGCAATGGGAAAGGCCACCAATAACCTTTTAATGGTAAGAAAATAAATAAAAATCAATTAGTCTACATTTTTCCTTCTCTCTTTCTGTAATAAACTTGCTCTGTGGCTTTCATTAGGCTGGTGAGAAGGCTGTTTGCTGCGGCGTCACTAACATCAACACTATTGAAGAGCTGAGCTATATAAAGGAACTCCATATAAGGTTGCATAGAAGATACATACACTTTATTGGTTCTTTTGTTCTTATTTTTATAAATATTTGCTTTGTTCTCATGTGTAATCATAATTTTCTTACGTACCCAGGACTGCTCATGAGCTTGGAGTGGGAACAGCAGTAATTGCAAGTTAGTGTTATAAAGTTGTCTTTTCTGTAAAAAATTTTCTTAACATATATATGTTTTAGTATCTGAATCTTTCTGTCGTTTAATCTTTCTGTAGAGCATCTAGAAGGACTAGAGCAGCTTCTTAACGGCATTGCAATGATGAAAGAGTTAACTCTACGCACAAGAGACTACTTGGTTTCATTTGGAGAGTGCATGTCCACTAGGCTATTTGCTGCGTACCTGAACAAGATTGGCCACAAAGCACGCCAGGTTAGTCACCTAGATTTTGTTTCTTATCTTATGTCTCAAAATTGTTGTTGCATGACTGACTTTGATGAGTCTTTTATCTTTGGCAGTACGATGCATTTGAGATGGGGATTATAACCACAGATAACTTCACAAATGCTGATGTTCTTGAGGCAACATACCCAGCAGTCTCAAAAAGGTTACTTGGTGATTGGACCAAGGAACATGCAGTCCCTGTTGTCACAGGCTTTCTTGGAAAGGTTTGAATCAAATTTTAGCATTGTATAAGTCCTCTTGTGCCTTTTGTGACATAAAGGACAAAAAAATTTACTCTGTAGGGATGGAGATCTTGTGCTGTTACTACGTTGGGGAGAGGAGGTAGTGATTTGACTGCAACAACAATTGGGAAAGCTCTAGGTTTGAGGGAGGTCCAGGTATAGCTTGATGCGTTGGTTTTACCAAGATTTGAGTTGTTTTTAGATGAGATTTTGTTAAACCAAGAATGAATTTAACTGTGGTGGCAGGTTTGGAAAGATGTGGATGGAGTTTTGACTTGTGATCCAAACATATACCGCAGAGCTCAACCAGTTCCACACTTGACATTTGATGAGGCAGCTCAACTTGCTTACTTTGGTGCACAAGTGTTGCATCCACTTTCCATGCGGCCAGCTAGCGAAGGGAACATTCCTGTAAGGGTTAAGAACTCTTACAATCCCAATTCCCCAGGAACTCTCATCACTAGATCAAGAGACATGAGCAAGGTTCGTTAAAAACAACAATTGCATGAGTATTTTATTTATATCACAGCCATACATCAGGATTCATGACCACCTCTTCCTTCTCCTTAGGCTGTACTGACCAGCATCGTTCTGAAACGTAATGTTACCATGTTGGACATCACTAGCAACCGTATGCTCGGTCAATATGGCTTCCTTTCCAAGGTAATAATGATGGCAATGTTTTCACTTCCCCTATCTTGCAGCTCACGTTTTTTAAAATTCTTCTCTTTCTTTCTCGGCAGGTGCTCTCCACATTTGAAAAGATGGGCATATCTGTGGATGTTGTTGCAACCAGCGAAGTTAGCGTTTCCTTGACATTGGATCCTTCAAAGTTCTGCAGCAAAGAGTTAATTCAACAGGCAAGCTTTATATGGGTTATAGATGAGAGAAGTACTTTTTTGTTCTTGTAGCATGGAAACAATGAAAACAAGATGACTCATCTTGTATTTTGTGTAATTATTGGTGATGTGACAGGAGATTAATCACGTGGTAGAGGAACTCGAGAAGATTGCTACGGTAAACCTGCTTCAGCACAGATCAATTATCTCACTCATTGGAAATTTTCAGAGATCATCATCCTTCATACTAGAGAAGGTTTGTTATCTCTCTCTCTCTCTCTCTCTCTTGTATGGCTTTTGGTTTGTTTGATTTGTTACTAGTGACTAAATGAACAACAAACAGGGCTTCCGAGTTCTTAGAACCAATGGAATCAACGTACAGATGATCTCTCAGGGTGCATCGAAGGTCAAAATCTCTTTCAACTTAATCTTCACTGCATGTTTCATTATAATAAAAAAAATTTTGATTAAAAGACAGTAAAATAAGGTTGCTTTATGGGGGTGAAATGTATGCACACTTGTCTGACTTTTCTTAAATGTGTTTGTTTTGGTGGTGAAATCAGGTAAACATCTCGCTGATAGTGAATGATGATGAGGCAGAACATTGTGTGAAGGCTCTCCATTCAGCCTTCTTCGAGACAGGAACCTCCAAAGCTGTTCCTCAGATAGGGCGTCTAGCTACTACACCTCTGCCTTGTCGTGAAACCTCTCGGTGCAACCTGACTTGCGAGATCTACAAGTAGTTTGAAGAAGATATGAGAACTGGTATTAGGAAACAAAGCTCCCATAATCTTCATATGTAATATATAATGACATTTCATGGGACTTATGTAATTAAATGAATAAGCGTTTCCTATTTGAATATTTTTTTGTTGCATTCTTGTATGTGGAATCGTTATGATCCTTGTACCAAAGGCAACAAATCTTGCAACAATCAAATGTGTTCCATCAAAGCAAACACTAGCTTTAAAAACTGCTAGAAATAGAGATTGTAGTTGCCATGTTGGTGTTGTGTTGTGTTGTGTTGTCCAGCAGTGAAAGACACCAACTAAAAATGAGCACACTGACACACACATATAATATAATTCTATTCCTAATTTGTTAATTTGATGCATTAAAATTTGTTAATTTGCCAGCAAACCATTCCACAACACCACAAACCGTTGATGAAGCTCCAAGGCTCATTGAATAGTCATTTGTTGTAGGGACGATGATATATTTGTTGACCATGCACAAAAAATGTGTTTCCCAAGTTCAGGAGTAACATATCAAAATTTGAAGTCCGAGTTCTGTATATATTGAACCACACAAAACTGGTATATATTGAACCACACAAAACTGGTATATATTGAATGTATTGGTTTGATGATGTACGAAGTCATTTTTAAAGATGACTGATTTATTTGTACTTTACCCGATACCCGAAGCCGTACCCGAATCCGATCCGAAAAATCCGAACCGAAGTAGCAAAATACCCGAACGGGTATTAAGTTAGGAGGGATTGAATATCCGAATCCGAACGGATAATCACTACAAGAAAACAGCGACATACTGAGGAAAAAAAATCGTCGGTATGTCGTCGGAATAACGTTATTTCGACGATATACCGACGAAACAAATCCTCGGAAATAACTCCTCGGGAATTCATTTTTCCTCGGAATTTCCTCGGAAATTTCCGACGGAATTCTGAGGAAACAAATTTCCGAGGAAACTCCGAGGACCACCAGTTCGTCGGAAAGCTCCTCGGAATATACCGAGGGAGAACTTCCTCGGGATATTTCGATGGACTTTCCGATGGTCCAATCCTCGGAAGTTCCGACGAAATGTTCCTCGGAATTTTCATCGGGAATTTCCGAGGAACGGAGCCCTCGGAAAATTCCGAGGAACGGAGCCCTCGGAAAATTCCGAGGAACGGAGCCCTCGGAAAATTCCGAGGAACGGAGCCCTCGGAAAATTCCGAGGAACGGAGCCCTCGGAAAATTCCGAGGAACGGAGCCCTCGGAAAATTCCGAGGAACGGAGCCCTCGGAAAATTCCGAGGAACGGAGCCCTCGGAAAATTCCGAGGAACGGAGCCCTCGGAAAATTCCGAGGAACGGAGCCCTCGGAAAATTCCGAGGAACGGAGCCCTCGGAAAATTCCGAGGAACGGAGCCCTCGGAAAATTCCGAGGAACGGAGCCCTCGGAAAATTCCGAGGAACGGAGCCCTCGGAAAATTCCGAGGAACGGAGCCCTCGGAAAATTCCGAGGAACGGAGCCCTCGGAAAATTCCGAGGAACGGAGCCCTCGGAAAATTCCGAGGAACGGAGCCCTCGGAAAATTCCGAGGAACGGAGCCCTCGGAAAATTCCGAGGAACGGAGCCCTCGGAAAATTCCGAGGAACGAGTC
>NC_027749.1:10887846-10889035 GCF_000695525.1 Brassica oleracea var. oleracea | reverse complement strand
AAATAAATGAATTGAACTTTAAAAAAAAAGAACTTACGGATTCAACGATTTCGTTGATTCGAAACCGGGACAAGTTGGTCGAAGCCGTCGAATCATCATCCTCGGTCTGAAGCTGAGACATTTAGTCTTGCACCTGAGTTTGGACCAGGCTGACCACTTCCCTCACAAGACCATCATCAATCTGGTCGGTCTTCTTGTTGGTATACGCCCTCTTCATTAGGGCGAGATCATCAACCGGCTCGCCATCATTTTCTTCCGCCTTGAAAAAACCATAAATTAAACAAACATTAGAAATTAGAAGAAATGCACAAAAAATAAAATTTCAAAACTTAAATAATTGAACACAATAAATTAAAATTCTGAACCTCAAATAATTGAAGAAAAAACGTTTGAACTTATCATGCGATCTCCCAGAGAGGCAATAGATTGAACACCCAAGTTATGCTTGAAGACGCCCTTCCCTTTACGGTCGCTCCTGCGGTTGGTGGAGTTGGTGGAAGAAGTTTCTTTCGTCTCTTCCTTATCCCAATGCGCACACAACTCCATCCAGACCGTGTTGTTTATTGACTTTGGGACCTTTTAATAATAAAAAAAAGAAAATAATTTAATAAATTAAAATATAGTTTAGTAAATTAAAAAATTGTTTAATAAATTAAAAACAAACCTTGTTGATTTTCCACTTCTTCTTCCACTCGTGGATCTGATTCCCATAGTTGTCGATAACTTTATGGACGAAGTGGTGATAGATAAAGAGCGTCTCATCGAAATTCCAGTTGAATTCTTGCTGAAAAAAAACACAATTAGTAGAAAGTTTATATTAAATATTAAAAATATAAGAAAAAAATTAGAATACTTACCGCAAACTGACGAAACCAAAGATGCTGCTTGTCGATAGGGAAGTCAGTGAAAGTTGGATGTCCCTTGTCGAGGGCCGAGTACATCATACGGTTGATCCATGCGCTGATCCCGTTCCCGGATCGGTTGAACCTAATAAAAAGAACAAATTATGAATCAAATTTTAATGAAAAAAATACGTTTAATTACCATGTTTGACCCCGTCCATGTGGATTCGGAGTGAGATAGGGAAGGTGGTCATGACCGGGCTGTCGAACCAACTCCGCAACACTCATCACTCCCGGAGGACCCGGAGGAGCAACAGCGGGTGCAGCAGCGGGAGCGAGAGGAGCAG
>NC_027749.1:10845175-10882667 GCF_000695525.1 Brassica oleracea var. oleracea | reverse complement strand
GATGAAGATATGGAGTGAATGAAGAGGAAGAGGGGTGCTTGTTGTTATAGTTGAAATCCTACCGATAGACCGAGGAAATTCCGACGGAAACGGCTAGTTCGTCGGAATTTCCTTGGAATTTTTAAAATCCCGCAACGGCTCTCTAACGGCTATAATATATCCTCGGAATTCATCGGTTTTTTCCGAAGAATACGTTTTTCCTCGGTATTCCATAAGAATATTCCGACGGATTTGTATTTCCTCGGAATTCCGTCGGTATATTTAGGGAAATTCCGAGGAAACACAAAATTTCTCGGGATATTCCGAGGATTTCATTTTCCGTCGGAATGTCCTTTCCATCGAAATGTCCGTCAGAATACCGATGTTTTCTTGTAGTGAATATCCGAACCCGACTGGATATCCGAAGATAACCAAACATATATATACTTACCCTTATATTTCTACTTTACATCTTTTAAAAAAATATTTATATTGATGTTACACATATTTTAAGATCATAAGTATATATAAAATTATGGAGAAAATGATTTGATATTCATTTAAAATGCATGTCAAACTTTTTGTTTCATGTATTAACAAAAGTTACATTCAAAGTTAAAACAATATCCAAATTAATATCTATTTGTTTTTAAAATATTATCTTGAAACCTATTAATCATTCAATCTATATAAAAAAAAAATCAGTGAAGTGAAATCTATATTTTTAAATACAAGAAACTTAAAAATGAATTTTTTTTTCTTTTAAAGTCTAAATATCCGAATCCGATTCAAAATAACCAAACTCGAACTAAAAAATCTGAACCCGATCTGAAGTACAGAAATACCCAAACGGGTTCTCTATCCCTATACCGAAATACCCAAAAATCCAAAATACCCGACCTGAACCCGAACGGGTATCCGAACGCCCACCCCTAGTGCTGCTCGTTTGGTTGCCGCAGCCTTTTGCGGCTGCGGCTGCGTCTGTTCGTTTGGTTATTGTTCGTTTTGCAGCCGCAGCCACAGCTTGTTGTTCGTTTCAAAGACACAGGACATTGACGCAGCCGCAGCCGCAGAAAGTAGATTTAGTTTTGTTTGTTTGGTTGCCGCAGACACAATTTTCATTTACTTCATATTTTAATTTTATGAATTTGTAAAATTTTATTTTAAATAAATAAAATGTAGTTTAAATTTGTAAAATTGTATTTTAAATAAATAAAATGTAGATTTAAATTTGTAATATTTACATTCATCAAAATATTATATTTAATTAGTAATAAATTTAACAACATTTTTTTACCATAAACAAAAGCTAAATAATATAATTATGGACAAAATCAGATAATTTACATATAATTATGGACAAAATCATTTGCTACTCATTTAAAATTCATATCAAACTCTTGTTTTTTACATTAACAAAAGGTGCATCCAAAATTTTAAGATAACAACTAAATTAGTGTTTTTCTATTTTTAAAGTCTTATCTTCAAACCTATTAATAGTTTAATCTATTAAAAATTAAAAAGTCGGTTAAGTTAAAAGTATATTTTTTAAATACAAAAAACTTAAACAATGAATAATTTATTTATTTTCCTTCAAAATTTAAATATCTGAACCCGACCCGAAATAACCGAACCCGACCCGAAATATAAAAATACCCGAACGAGTTTTATATTTCTATACTGAAATACTCAAAGATCCGAAATACCCGATCCAAACCCGAACGGGTACGTGAACGCCCACCCCTAACTATCAAAAGTGTGTCATTAGTAAATTTTGCTAAGTCATAATAATAAAGTAATCAACCAATGAAATTATAACGTTTTTCATTCAATTAAAAGTTAGATGTTTGTCTTTGTTTGGAGACTACGTTATGAGGCTTAACGTATGCTAAACTAATTTTACGGGATTTATTTTGGGGACTAGTTTTGAGACAGTATATATATATATATATATATATTACTTTGGCAGAATAATTGCGTGAGTCTAGTGTTTTAAGACGTAAACTAGATCTCGTGCGGGTTTTCTTTAATACTAAAATATTTTTGATTATGCAATAAAATATATCAATAAATTAATATAATTTGGTGTTATATATTATGTATTTTTATAATAATATTTGTGTGACGTATAATATTATTACTATAAAATTTATAAATTTTATATTTTTGTAATAAAATTTATTTTAAAAACATTATTACGTAACAATACTAATTTACATAATTTTTGTTTTATATCTAAATTTAAAATATATAAGAAAATTAAATTTAGTTGAATCTACATAATAGAGAATTTGGTATAAAGTGATTAATAAAGCTAATTAGTATAAATGTTTAAATAATAAATTGAATTGGTTTTTAACTCAAAGAATAAACAGGCGTTAATAACAGTACACTAAAATCTTATGTATACAATATGAATAAAGATTAAATGTTTCATCTATGAAGGGATGTGTAATTAATTATATTACATGGTAAAAGCATTTAAAAGTATTAATTCTAAGTTGTCTAAATTAAAACAAAATTACTGATGAAATAAGTCATAATTTATGCGCTAAATATATAATATATTTTCATTTTTAAATTAGAAATAGAAATGAATATTTCTTTTAAAAACATTTTTAAAATATTTTTAAATTTGTGATATTAATTTAATATAATACTTTTCAATTAAATTTTGATCCTTAACTAAGAATATTTTCAAATTAAATTTTTTTACATGGTTTAAATTATTACATGTGAACTATAACATTGCTTTTTAAACAAAATATTATATTAAATAATTAGTAATATGGTAAATATTACAATTAATCATGTAAAAAAATAGTTATGTGTGTAAAATAAAACTAATCACCCGCACGGTTTTGCGGGTCAAGATCTAGTTTTCATTTTTAAATTAGAAATATAATGAATATTTCTTTTTAAAAACATTTTATAAAACATTTCCTAAATATAATTTCAAAATTAAATCAATTTAAAATTGTTATTATCATTAAAATATTATTAAAGGTATATTATATGATTATTAATTTTTCTTTACAATCAAAACTAAATTTTTTTTTTTTTGTAATCAACTAACTAAAATTTAGTTTATAGTTATATTTTTTGATAATTAAAATTTTAACTAACTAATCTCTGAAATATATTTTAAAAAGATTCCAAAAGATATTTGAAAGATTTTGTTATATATGTCTTTAAGATATTTAATAGTATTTCAAATAAAAATAAAGATATTAAAAGATATTATAATTAAGTTATGTAAAATTTAATAAATTTTCTAGAGATTGTCCAAATTAAAAATCACATATAAAAAAGTCATGACTTCTATTTTTATTGTATTGATATTAAGTAATATAGATATTGTTGTTGTAACCGAATGGTAGTTTTGAAAAATCTTGTTACATCGGTTTTTAAGATAAACACTCATTTTAACTACTAAAATCTAGTCATATATCATATATTATGGGTTTTAAATTCTGGAGGTTGATTATCAGTTGATCATATATGTACATAATGTCTAAGAAGCGATTATAAACTAAAGCCGAGCGATTTGATGGTTCTTTTTAGGTGAAATGCTTCAAATCATCGAGGTGGATCATCACTTGATCATATATATATGATGCGTAAGTGACTAAAAGAAACTAAAACAGAGGTTTTAAGGTTCATTTCAAGTGAAAACATAATTAATTAAATTATAGTAACCGGTTCAGAATTGGAACTATACGATAATGTATTAGTCTAAGGACTGGTTTGATAATGGTTTATATTACCAACATTGATTTCACATATTTAATTGAATAAGGATGCAAATATACGTTTGTTAACCCACCGTATTATTAGGCGTGGATAGGAATATTTGGGATGATATAGTTAGGCATATTATTAGTAATGAATAAATAATAACTGATTTCTAGTGATAGTTTATTTTAAAAAAATTATACATGAAATAAAGTTGTGACTTGATCTGTTTTAATATAATAGATCGTGTGTCGACGGAATCAGGTGTGTTTTGAGTTTTGAAGCACTTTTTTCTTCATTTATGGAGTAAAGGTAACATAGTAATTTTGGTGTCATCTTATCCAAAGGCTTCACGATTTCAGAAGCTAGCAGCCACTCAATGTATCCTCATCAAAACTAGGGTTTAACTCACTCTTTACATGGTTTAAGCATTGTTATGAAAATTTTGAACAATTGTTCCATTTCTGAGCTTAAAATACTAAAAGTCGATATTCAATTTCTTATCTCCAGTTATATAATTGATTTGAGATAAATGTCCACGGCCACAGACCACTGAACGGTTAACAATTTTCACGGCGTTTAGAACAAATATTTCATACATAAAACAGGAAACAGTACAATCTACTTATGAAGATATAGAAGCTGGAGGATATAGTCTAGCCTCAGTCTAATATATTTTGAGGTGGAATGTAGTAAGGAGCGTCCGTTTTTCCAGTCGTAGCGACCAAGGGGAAACCATCCACCAGACTAACCATTGCGGTTTCGTCGAAATCCAAGATGTAAACGTAGTTAGGAAGCAAACCAGGAAAGGAAGTAGAAGGGACACAAAATGGTTCAGACATTGAGAGGAACATGGTGAGATCTCCCATGTCTTGAGTGTAGACCGCGTTTCCTTCATCGTCTAGCTTGAACACCATTAAAAATTGTGTTTTCATTTGGGCAACACCTTGGACGATCTTGGCCGTCTTCCTATACTGCTTAACCAAGAAAGTCTCACCGGTGGATGTTGACTCCACCAAGTGTTGGCTCATGCAGCATGAATCCATAAGGGGAGTGGGTAGCTTAGGAGGAAGGTTTTCAAATCCAACGCACTGCAACTTGAGTTTATCGTTAGGTTCGCAGAGATCCAATGAGCCGATGAGGTGGCCTCCAGATCCGGGAATACGAAACATGTTGTCCTTTTTGGAAAACATGACACGGGAGGAGTAGAAGCAAGGGTTTTCGATCTTGATGTTGGTCCACTCTGGTTTACTACTCTTGCCGGCTGGTTTGCAAAAGCTGAGTTGAGGTCCCAAGAACTTCACAGCCACGACACAGTCCTCATCATTCTCTGGAGAAGATGATGACATTGACACGTTGGTGACGATTTTGGTTTGGCAGTGTGGCAGAGTCACAAGAGGAGGCAGCTGGATACGTTTAGGATCTGTATCAGATGCAACAGGGTTTAGATCGTCATGGAGACGCAGGATTCCATCGTCCTTCAAACTAGCTACCCACCCATGAGATGCCCCGATCGTTACCATAGTATCATCAGGATCATTGTGCACCAAATCCACAGGCACCTTCTTTTTCAGACGAACTAAGCAACTCATATCGGCGACATTGGCATTGGCAATGATGAGTGTTCCAAGGCCACTACGATAGAAAAACTCTAGTGGTAGACAAGGTTTAGCGCCGATGATGGAACAAGGAGGGGTTTGCCGCAAGGAAGTAGTTGAGAAGCCGTTAGAGATAAGAAGAGAAACAGAGGATGATCTTCTCACCAACGCAGGTTTCACAAGGCGGCGGAGAAAGAGAGCCATGAATCTTGTTAAGCAAAAAACCTAATAGAGATTTTCTCAAAAATAATTCTCAATTAATACAGAGCAATAGCCTTGCTCACCAAGTTTTTGGTCCATTTATTTTATTATTACCTCTTTCCTTCGTGATATTAATGATTTACCCTAATTGACTCTTGAATATTCGATAAATTTGTTTTGGATACTCTTCTTACTGGAAAGCATGAGATTTTTTTTCTTTCTTTCCTGCTCTGTTTTTTTGCTTTGAAAACTGGAAATTCTTCCTTGTTATATGGTCACTTGGTCAGTGATGTTTTTTTTTTTTTTGTCAACTTATGCTTCTTATTAAAGCAAAGTCCAGTGGGCGAGTACAAACTCGGATACAATAGCTCATTTCCATTTATATGTTTCGTTATACGAAACAGCCCATGAAAGCCCAATTAATAAAATTTGCCACCGCTTCCATTATCTTCGTCATCTTGCCACACGTTGGAAGATGAAGAAAAAAAGGACACACGTCGTCTAAATCTTTTGTACGTTGCCAACCATCTCACGCGCTTCAGGAACGCGCCGTCATGCAGAAAGAAGAACTCACGTCCTAGTATTTTCCGGCTGATCGATAGTTCTTTATCTGCATCTGTGAGCCCGTTGATCTTCGTTTGAAAGTGCCTTCCACCATTAACCGCGGCTTCTTGAGCAAGATATCATGTTTCGCCTGAGATTTAAGAACAGAGGAAGTTTTAGCCAATATGAAGAAAGACCATTTGCCGGACCGTCATAAACGCCGACTCTTCTTGATCAACTCCATAGATGACTGCCAAATCCAACTAACCCTCTCGACTCCCAAATCAAAGATGCTTTCTTTAAGCCAGACGGTTATATTAATTAAGAAAGTCTGATTTTCCTAAGAAGTGATAAGGAGGTCAACGATTCAGGATATCCGATCAATCACCATCGGAATGCAATTTTGAACTGGGTGGAAAGCTATTAGATATAAAATCCGATTAAGAAAATCGGAACTTTTATTTGAATTCAACCTTATCGGAGAAGATAAGAGTGATGAACACTCCGACTTGGATGAATCTACACTTCAAAATCGCCTACGCGAAGGAGAAAATCGCCTTAGCGAAACATACATAATCCGCTTAAACGGAAAGTACTATAATACAAAACAAAAAAAGATTATGGCGACCGGTGGTAGAAACCACCACCCACCGGAGCAAGTTTCGTTATAGAAAGGTTGGGAAAACGGTTTATTCATGCCCGCGCTATGAAGCCAAGAAAAATATATATCAAAACAATATTAACGTGCCAAAACATTCTTAGACTAAATAAAAATTTAAATTGCATACCTAAATTCAAAATAAATAGCTAAAACATGCTTATAGCCGGTTATACGAAGATTTGAACTATTTTTTTTAATTTTTTTCTGGAGAAAAAAATAGGATAATGTCTGAACAAACCTAAACATATGGTCAGTGATGTTAACGTATTTTTCTTTTTTTTTTAATCGATCACAGCTGTCAAGCAATACCAATTCGGACATCTTTTATTTTAAAAAATATTCAAAACTATACATTTTGGTGTGTTCGTGACTAAATTTAAAAGGATGTCCATTTTCGAAAATAGAAATGAGAAAATATATTATACTATTTGTTTTTTTTTTAATGTTTCTTATATCTCCGACTAAGGTCATCTCCAATCCAATTCCATAATTAGAGATGGCAATTATGGATCTAGATCGCGGACCTGGTCCGAAAAAAACTGTCGCGGAACGGTATTGGGACGAGGATTTCTAGGCCCGCAAATTTGTGGGCCTCGCGGGATAGGTCTTTGCGGGACTGAGCTTTTTGCGGGATGGGCCAAAACGGGTCATGCGGGATTACATGGACCCGCATTTTTTTTCTTCATTTCTTATTTTACTTGAAACATGATAAAGAAAGTGAGAAAAAGCGATTTTTTGCAATCCAAATAATTAAAAGGAGAGATGGTTTGATGAAGAAATATAACACTTGAACCAAATTATTACAAAGACAACAACTCAATCAATCAGATTCAAACTTAACAAAAGCTTAGGCTGATAACAAAAGAATGCTTTTAATTCAAAAACGCAAGCATAAACGGAGATTTGTGGCATTGACTTTGATAAGGCTTTAGTGAAACTTAATGAGTTCTCTTCAACTCTCTTACACAACTTTTCTACTTGAACATTCATGAAAAAAGATGCAGCAGGCGGTTTGATAAGGAGGCGTCCCGCAGGACGGCCCCGCGAAGGCCTATATATTCTGCGGTACAGGTTTGGGCCGGTATTTTGAAGACCGCAGTCCGCGCGGAGCAGGCCTGCTGTGATCCGCTCGACGACTAACCCGCCGCGGTACGGAACGAAATGGGATGGGTAAACATGTTTGACATCTTTATCCATAACAATATATTTTAGTGTGATTTTGACACAAAAATATTCTCCAACCCAACACTAAAAATCACACTATTTTAGTGCAACACTATAATTTCACACCAAATTTGGTGTTATAGTATTCACTACACTAAAATACTATTCACCCCACTAAAGCACTATTGACTTAATTTATTAATAAAATAGATAATTAAATAAATTACAAATAAAAATATAAATACATATAATATTATAAAATAGCTTTTAGTATGAAATTTGATGTTATGGTTGGAAAAGAACTTTTTTTTAGTGCTGAAATTACATTACTAGTTTTAACACTAAAATAATGTCATGGGTTAAAGATACTATAGCTAACTATGTATTATTAAAAGGGCCCTTTTAAAAGAGAGGAAGAAACAGGCTCCCAATCATATTCTTTCCGCTACTTTGCTAGATTTGAAATTTCTAAAATCAATTCTAGCTCGAGAAGTGATCGTGAAGGGGGTCGCATCTTCGTTCTTGAAGGTTTTAGGGATGGATGTATGAGAGGATGGATGTATGAGAGATTTGGGACTGCAAAATTTCGCGCGGCTGGATCTTGATAAGCTTTTCTACCCATACTATAGGAGTTTGTCTAGAACGACCATCTTGACTTCGACAAGAAGAAACTGGTAGAGGGTCTAAGACAGGCTGCTAGATGCAGGTCTATAAAAGTCAGGCTGTTCATTGTTTGAGAGGAGTCCACGCTCCGGAGTTCGTGAATGGTATGAGAAAAAGGGATTTGAGTTGTTGAAATATATAAGAAGTTAAGGTACTCATGCAATCCAAATGGAATGCATGAAAGATGAGCAAAACTTTATTATTATTTTTAAAGCGACTAAAGTAAAAGATAGTTTATGTTGTAGTGAGTGTGTGCCAACTAGCAACAACAGCTCCACCTTTTCTAAGGTCAACCTTTTTCAATTCTATATACTTCCTTTGTAATTAAAAGATTGCTGTTTAAGATTTGACATTGTCATATATATTAAGAAAAAAAACAATACACTCTTTTAATTATTATTTTTTTTTTGTCATATCAATAAAGTTTTACCACTCATAATTTTACAACTTAATTTCTGTTTTAGTTTGGAAGACAAAGGTATTAATTATATTCCAAACATCAATCTTTTGTATACAAAGGAAAAATGTAGACATCAATATTTTATATACGAAGGGAGTATAAGTTCTTTACAAATTGTTCTGAAAAAAAATTATTGACGTCTCGGTGATAGTAATGAATTTGAGTAAAGATGTCATGAATTTAGGTATGGGTGGACGTTCGGTTCATATTTGATAAACATTCAAGTTTCATTCGGATATTCATAAATTTTAGTTCTGATTCGGTTCAGATCATTATATGTTCGGTCCAAATTTAGATTTAAATTATATAAAAATTCAGATTTATTTCAAAATTAAAAAATAAAAATAATATTCAATATCTAAATTTTAATAATGCATTATTAAATACCTAAAAGAGACATTAATTCTTTTTCCAGGTTAAATATTTGAATGAAGAACATGTAAGGCTTTCAGATATTTTTGGTATTTTGATTATTTTCACTATTTGGATAGTTACTTGTGGTCATTTTGGATAAATTTTAAATATTTTCAAGTATTTTAGATATTTTGTAGAAAATAAATTTGAACTAGTTAATATATTTAAATATATAATTATGATTTGGGTATCTCAAATATTTCGTTTTGGATTCAGTTTAGTTCAATTTTTTTTTGATATTAAAGTTTTGGATCCGTTTGGATATTTTACTAGGTTCGGTTCAGATTTGGTACTATTTTTTTTGTTTAGACTCGGTTCAGATTTCTGGATCAGAATATTTTGCTCCGCCGAGTGGATATGTCTTCATTGAATTTGTTTCATAACTGGAAATCTATATTGCACAAAAGGAAAAAAAAATTAAAAATAGAAACAAAGATTTAGAATCTTTATCTAGAAATAAAGAATATAATATTCTCCCAGTTCTCTCAAAATCTGCTTTTAACTAAAAAAAAACTGAAAATAAGATCTGATTAAAGCCACCTACCTACCTTAGGATTTTTGGCCCTCAAAATTCAAAACATATACAAATCTACTTTATTAAAATAGAAGTACAAATAAAAAACAACACTAAGACTTACAATTTAATTACAATACAATGTCATTGAAGTAGTTAATAAACTTAAATCTAAATTAATTTTTTTCCTAAATCTATTCCACAACAAAATCATGATAAATATTACACTTAATGCACATTAATACTATAAACCTTAATATGTAAAGTAGAAAACTTGTTTCCATAAATTCGTGGGTATTATCTTCTATTAAATAATATTTATTACATTTTTCAAAATTTTATTGTTAATGAAATCAATTAACAATATTTAAAAATTTTAAAGGATATGCCGTATTTGGGAATAAAAACTTAATAATGAGAACATATTAAAAAAGATCCATTTTACTTGATAATTATAAATTTGTACCTAATTAAAATTTTCAAATAACCAATTTGACTAATCTACTGAATTAACGATATTGTTTTAGATATATATAACTAAAATGCTATTAGAAAATTATTTTTAAATTGTGTATGATATTACATATGTTCAATTGAATTTTACCTTAATTATTTTTCTTTAGTAAGGATTTGAAATATTAGATTTGGTAATAACATGTTCATTTATGTATTAGTATTAAAAAAAATAAAAACAATTAAGATTTTTCTTATGAGAAAATTGTAATAGGGAAAGTTTCAAAAGAATATTCTTCAAGTTTTGTATGTAAAGAAAAACCATTTAGACAAGATAACAATGTTCTAAAAAAAAATTCAAATAAAATAAAAATTCCACATATAGTAAATTTTAAAGTCAATAAGTTATAATAAAATTAATTTGATAATAATATAAATACAAGAAATGCAATTACTCATTCTAACAAATTACTCATTTTAATAAGTATAATATAAATATTTTACTAAAAATGCATGACAAATATTTATATACCGGGTTGAGAAATATGAAAAATTAAGACTACTTATATAACGGGTTGGAAATTTAAATATAGTTATCATTTATGACCAAAAACTTATCAAAACATCTCAAATATTATTTTCGCATATATATGTTAGCTTATGGAAAACACTCATATAAACTAAAAATAAACTAAAAATATATATTTTAATTATTATGCGTAATATCATAATGAAAAATACATAATACCTGAAAATTAAAAATATATATATTATATTATTTATAGAAAACAAAAGTATGTTCCTAAAAAATGAAAAAGTGGTTTTTTTTTTTACTCGGAACCCAAATGTTGTAAATAATTCTTTCCAACGCGTATGAAACCCGACCAATAAAAGCCTACTAGCATTTCCTTTACCACTAGCCAACTCGATATCGGGTAAATAAAAATGATATCAGTTAAATAAAAACAAATATTTGCGTGATATTTATATTTACAGTTATATAAATCATTTTACTTTTACTATTAGTGAAATTATGTAACAGCAATATATGTATTATGTGATGTATTTTTGTTACCATTTTATTATAATTTTTATAGATTATATAATGGTGTAAAAAATATTTAGTTACATTACGTAAACAAAAAAAATACCCGTCCGGTCGGACGGGTCCATTTCTAGTCTATACTATTAAAGCAGAATCTCTCGTAAGAATTTGTCCTTAGTTATTTAAATTATTTACAATGGTATGCCACTCATTAATGTTATCATTTCCTTATTTAAAAAGAAAAAATAACTTAGAATCGATACACTTCTATAATTATGACATTATTTTATATTTTTCAATCAATTGTTTAATTCTTGAAAAATAGTTTTAGTCAACAATCTTATAGTATCATTTAATGTAACCGATTATGCACATAAATATACTTCATATGATTTTCTAAATTATGGTTTCAAGATTTTTGCATTTCAAAACCAATAAATTTTATTTTTAAGTTCAATAAATCTATCATAGCTTGAATACGATCTAGGTCTAATAGGCTGAATTCTTTTTTTAATATTAAAAGTTTTAGTATATGGATTTTGAGTTTGCTTTAAATTTTGCAAAAAATAATAATTACAAATTATATATTTAAAACATTATATAAAAAATATTTTAAAATAGACAATTTCGCACTTTCGGATTAAAATCTAGTTGATGCTTAAAAATTAAGTCAAATGTCAAAAGCTGAAGGTTAAATGTAAACGCAATTTTCTGCGTTTGCGTTTGGGAACGCAACGTTTGCACCAAGTCGCGTTTGCTTCATTTTCCCCTCCAAGCTCGAGCTCGAGTTTCGTTCTCCTGTGATGGCGTCGTCATCGTATCACCACGTCCTCTTTCCGCCGCACCGCTGTCGTGTCACCGGAGCTCAGGAATGAATCGTCTCCTCCGTGAAAGCAACGTAATCGGACCAATCATGTGGGACTGAGAGATCCGGCCTACATTCATCGAGCGATTCATCCTTACGGGACGAGAGTACTCAAGCGAGCAGACTGGTTTGAGTCCATGAGTCGATTCTTCAGGCTCGGAGTGGAAGGTCAAGGCTTAGGCCGACGACACCGGATCGATGGTCTTGAGTTCAAGATCCATCTTTTAAATTATTGCAGAGTGGTCCCTGAATTCTGTAAATATTCTATCTTGGCACAAACTCTCAAAACGTGTGATGTCCCCAAGTTTCTCCCCAAAACTTGTGATATTGCACTCCACCAGTTCATGTGAATGAAAAATGGACAAACTCCTAATAATATCTTAAAGCAAGCTTTGACCAACAAAAGAGACTAGAATTGATGCCTATAAACCGATAAAAACGCTATATATCAGAAGATATAAAAATATCTCTGAGACATTGATTAATTTAAAACATTAAAAACAGAAATATTTATATGTCTTTAGTTATATTTTTATTAGTTTCAACTTCTTATACAAAATAATTGTTGATTTTTCTTAAATTACTAGAACGAGTAAGTTGTTATGAGATAACAATAAACTCGGGGTATTCAATCCAGACATCGGTTCAGTTTTAGTTCGTTTTTTTTTTATTTTTCTGTATTTCGGTTTATACAAAATAACTACTATATTTACTATGGTTTGATTCCGTTAATATACCATCAGTTTTCGGTTTATTCTGTTTTATACCAAAAAAACATAAATATAATTATCTTTTATAATATTTTCTGAATTTTTGTTCATATGATTAGATATCGGCTTTAATATTACATGAAAATATCTCGGTTTTTAAATAGACTATTTTTCTTTTACTATTTAAAACATTTAGTAAGCAAATAATAATAGTTTTTATTGAATAAAAAATAAGAAAAAATAGTAGTCTATCCCCTATATATTAATTGAGAAACATTACAACTTTTTTTGTAGCCATGTGTCATCTGATTCTTAGAATCATTAGAAAAATAGGTTGGCCCATCTAATTATATAATAAGCTTTTTATTAAACTAACCATAAATTCATTATTAATATTTTTTATTATTTTCTTAAATAAAAGTTACGGAATTACCTAATGTGGCTAAACTATATATATGACAATTAATGATTTTCAATAATAAAGATTTGATAAAAATTAGTGTAAATTTTATCATATTTGTTTGATTTTAAACTAATAAAATAAATTAAACAACCACATTAACCATATAATAATTTTTTTTTCTGTATATGTTATATTTTGAATTTTTAAAAACGACTATAAATTACTAAAACTGTTAAAAATCTCACATTCAAATTTTGTGATCCATGGTTTAAAATTTTTGTTATGACAAGATACAAATGCTACCATGTGTCATCACTAGAATGATTCTTAGAATCATTAAAAAAATAGGTTGGTCCATCTAATTATATAATAAGCTTTTTATTAAACTAACCATAAATTCATTATTAATATTTTTTATTATTTTCTTAAATAAAAGTTACGGAATTACCTAATGTGCCTAAACTATATATATGACAATTAATGATTTTCAATAATAAAGATTTGATAAAAATTAGTGTAAATTCTATCATATTTGTTTGATTTTAAACTAATAAAATAAATTAAACAACCACATTAACTATATAATAATTTTTTTTCTGTATATGTTATATTTTGAATTTTTAAAAAAGATTATAAATTACTAAAACTGTTAAAAATCTCAGATTCAAATTTTGTGATCCATGGTTTAAAATTTTTGTTATGACAAGACACAAATGCTTACAAAATCATACAAGTGAAAAGACTAATTTAATTAATTATTAATATTAAAAGATATATATATATATATATGTATCTGCATATATAATAAATGTATATATTTTCATTTATATATCTTGTACCATATATAAACACAAACATCCCCTATGTATTATTTGAGAAGCATTACAACTTTTTTTTGTAGCCATATGTCATCACTAGAATGATTCTTAGAATCATTAGAAAAATAGGTTGGTCCATCTAATTATATAATAAGCTTTTTATTAAACTAACTATAAATTCATTATTAATATTTTTTATTATTTTCTTAAATAAAAGTTACGGAATTACCTAATGTGCCTAAACTATATATATGACAATTAATGATTTTCAATAATAAAGATTTGATAAAAATTAGTGTAAATTCTATCATATTTGTTTGATTTTAAACTAATAAAATAAATTAAACAACCACATTAACCATATAATAATTTTTTTTTCTGTATATGTTATATTTTGAATTTTTAAAAACGACTATAAATTACTAAAACTGTTAAAAATCTCACATTCAAATTTTGTGATCCATGGTTTAAAATTTTTGTTATGACAAGACACAAATGCTTACAAAATCATACAAGTAAAAAGACTAATTTAATTAATTATTAATATTAAAAGATATATATATATATATATATATATATATATTGTTTTAAATTAAACTATATATCATATAAAATATATAAATATTTTAATTTTGAAATTTACTTTGAACAATTTTTTTTTATAAAAGCTTTGAACAAGCATTCACAACTTAATTTTTAAAAAATAAAAATTACTAAAATTATTGATCTCATAATGAAAATTTTGTTATCAGTAGTTTAAATTTTTTGATACAAAAGGTACAAATGATAAAAAAAAATCATATGAATAGAAAACATCATTTAATAGACATTAATATTGAAAATATACTATATGTTAATATCATTTAAATTTAATTATATATCCTATCAAGTAAAAAATATTGTTTGGATTAATAAAATTTATTTATATCTTCGCACCAATTTAATTATATATGTAATAGTTACAAACTTTTTAATTATTCAATATATATATATATATATATATATATATATATTATTTTATAATATTTAAAACATATAACACATAAAATAATTTTTATATATAATGTTCATCCCGCGCAAGGTGCAAGTCTTAACCTAGTAATATTATTTTATAACTAAATATTAGCACACATATTTGACAACAAAAAAGTAAAAATTATGATTTATTTAATTTGATTAAAATAAATTATTAAATTACTAAAATCAACATTTTAAAAATGAAGATCATATCAATTCTATAAATTATGTATAAATTATTAATTATATTATATATTTATATAATTATATTACTATATTTTAATTGATCGGTTTACTCGGTTTGATCGGTTTATACGCCAAACCATATCTATATACCGTGGTTTCTTAAAAATGAAATTCATCAGATAAATTCAGTATCACCAAATCCAAACCACTTTCTCTATTTCAGTTTGGTTCGGTTTTAATTTGTTTGGTTTCACCGGTTGAACATCGCTAAAATAAACTTGTCATTTGAGTATAAAGTAAAAGCAATTCACCTTAGATGTCGCTGTAAAAAGGTAGTTGGGAAGGGTATATAATACTTACCAATTTTAAGAAAAAAAAATTTGGATAAAAATTACATAGACAATTTATCTGGAATAGGGTTTCCAAAATCTAAGGTAACGGCTCTAAGTTTACAAGCTCGTGACTACGCTACAACTTTTTATTTTTTTGACAAAATTAAATGATGAATTGTACACATAGGAGGAAATCAAACATGTGTTGGGAAAGACAAATAGAGACCAAAATCTATAAGGTAACGGCTCTAAGTTTGCAAGCTCGTGACTACGCTACTACTTTTTATTTTATTTTTATTAAAAAATAAAATATTGAACTTGCACACCTTGGAGATCGGACCTGTGTTGAGATAGACAACCAGAGACTCTGCGGCCATTGAGCAACAAGAGATTTTAACACATTGTCAAACATAATAAAAAAAGAAACCTTTGAACTCAGGTTCATGCCATTAGTAATTCCACCCAAGTCACTGCACCAGCTTGACTTTCTCGCTACTACATTTTTTCACCGTTCTAATAAAGGTTTTCTTTAGAGATCGTGAAAAGGAATAAGCTACAACGTTAACTCATCAAATTTAAAGAGTTTAAATTTTTACTGTTACGTCACTATAACAACAGAAAGTAGTTGGGAGGCTATAATAATCACCGTTCTATATATTGTGAGCAAAAATAAAAAAAACAATCCAAATGTATGATTGTGAATCATGATAATATCAAAGAAAGAAAAACAATCAAAATGTATGATTGTGATCATGATAATATCAAAGAAAGAAAAACAATCCAAAATGTATGATTGTTATGCATGGTTCCTTCATTAGCCTTCTTAGCAAGAGAGTTTATCGTTTTCTCAATGTAAGCACCTCTAATGAATGGCTGGAACCACAAGACCCTTGAGACAGAAAATTAAGAAAAGGATCTGTTACTACCACCTTAAAACCCTGAGATGATATTGTCATGCATGCAATGTTTGGATCTTTACGAAGAAAATTGCAAAAACAAACCTTAGAGGTAACAAGAGCAATAATTATGATATCTACGTAGTTTCTGTAAATGATGTCATCTACATCTACTACTGGTTGGTGCTGGAGGGCACTAACAGCAGACTGAAACAAACAGTTAAAAGAAGATTAGTTTATCGGTAGTGTTTTTATTTTTTTTGGTAAAATGTTAAAGTTTATCGGTAGTGTTCTGATATGTTAATTAGTTAAGGAAACCTTTAAAAAATTTCAAACATACTTTAATGAAACCAGACATAAGCCCCAAGGCCCCCAACTTGATTCCGTGCTTTTCAAAAAATGCATCCTCGTCGTATTGAGATCGGAGCTTCATCAAATTAGTCGTCCTACGTGAGAAAGGAAAAAAACCATGTTGAGTTGGGTAATAACTGAAATATTAATAACAAATATCAACACGAAGGTTTAAGATGCAGCTCACATATTAACTTCATTGAAAGTTGTAAGCAAAGTAAACTCATCATTTTTTTGTTACTAGTTTTAGTATGCTGTTACTTACATACACCAATAAACGATCAGTTCGAGTAAAAAATTTAAATTTTCACAGAGAAGTTGGTGCCTGGTGGTGTAATTATAACCATGCGTCTTTATATGTTTGCAATGTGATTCCCATATACTCACTCGTCTCTACTTCCCATATACAGACAGAGATGGGATTACAAAGATTTTTTCCAAGATTCGAAGCAGCGTTTCGTAGTGCTGGCTTTCAGAAACCCGCCAATTTCTTTATTTAAGAACATAATTACCCCTTCAAATCGGACTTAACAAAACCGAGTGTAACAAGAAGCAAGCACGAGTTCAGTCAGTTTCTCCAAAACCAACAGGAAGACTACAAGGAAAGCCACTGCGCAAGGTTAGAAGCATGGTCTACTGAGGCGGAAGAAAATTCCGACACGTGTAAAAAAGAAGCCAAAGCTGCAAAGGAGAGAGGCGATTACGACACCTATGCTGAGCAAAGTCATAAACAAGCCATCTGGAGCTGTTTGAGTGAATCGCTTTTCGACGAGAAAAGGCTGCTTAGCAGCTACATTAAATGGTGGCGTAGGGAGGTGAAGGAGCGCTTTCCTTAAATCGATATCGATCCAAGTGTGTTTTAGGAATTGCTTTACATTAAGTCTCGTAATAACTCGTCGTAATGTTTTAGGGGTTGTCTTTTTTTTTGTGTTTTTAAATAACGATGTGTTTAAGTGTGCTTGGTCTTTAAGGGTGTTTAGGGTCTTTGTGTCTTGTTGTGTGTTGTTTTAAGTGTGTTTTAATGTGTGTTGCCCTTGGTTTGCTTTAATTTATAAATTAATGTTTTTTTTATATAATGGTATATAATGGTAACTGAAAACTACTTATGCAAATAATTGTGTGACCACTGACCGACCACAGTCATCTCCAGCTATCAAGTGGTTTACCAAATGACTTGTTGGTTAAGAATATAATATGACATTGATATGTGAATTTTGATATGGAGATGATTTAAGGAAACTCAAAAGTAATTGATATTTGAGCCTGGAGATCGTTGCATTTATGATTTAAGGAAACTCAAAAGTAATGTTGTAGACGACACCACACCAGTGGCTGATCGTATGGATGAGCCAATTAGTGGAGCCAAAGTGGCTTGCTCAGCTGCTTCTTGCCGCAGGAAACACCTACACCAAGCATTGCAGTTCCAGAATATATGTTTCACATCCTCAAATTAAATCTACATTGACCAGTCCAGGTATCTGGAAAAAAAGAACAATAGATACACACACAATCAGTGAATATTTTTCATCAAACCAACTTGTAAAAGCTTTTCAAAGACATATCAACTCACAGTAATAATATCTGAGATTCCTTGACGTAAGTGTAACGGTCCGGTTCCAGGTCCAAAATTTTTTAAGCAGAGCCCGTTAGGATTGCAGGCCATTAGGGTAAATGACCTAGGGTTCCTCATTTTCCTATAAATGAAGCTGTATCCTCTCCTTTTTGTTTCATTCTGAAACTTGAGCGAAGTCCTTCAGAGATTTAGAGAGACTAGAAACCCTAGCCGTCAAGCTTCTCTTTTCCTTTTCTCTCTTCTTCTCTCACACCGTCTCTTCTTCTCTCTCTCTACGCGCCGTCGCTCTCTCTCTCTCCCTCTCAGATGATTCGTAAACAATGAATTCATATTTGCATAGCAACTTGAAAAAAAAAATATTTGCATAGCAACGTAATGAAATACTGTAGTAGGATAATTTTGAAATCAGATTACTTAATAACCCAAATCTCGTATGCCACTAGACCATTATCTAGTAGCAGCCCTAGACAGAAGCCATGAAAGCATAATCTTTCGATCATGTGATTTTCAATATTTCTATTAACTCAGTTAGTTAAAGTTTGTGATCGTGCTAAAGGTATTAGATTTGAATACTCTTGGCATAATTTTGAACCATTAACTTTTTTAGAGTATTTGCCTTGTACACATAAGCTTTATATGGTAATTAGGTATACTATGGCAAAACCTGCCCGCATGTGAATAAATAAATAATACAAATTATTTTAAATGTAATAAAAATTTTGAAAATGTAATTTTATTGTCAATTAAAATAACATTAACTTTAATTATTTGTTTTCTTGTTATTATTAGACAAATATTAATGGCTTCATTTTTTTACTATTCATTTTATTTGGCTATGAAAGTAAGTAATTGGATATGATAGTAAAAACTTTTTATAGTTGTTGTAGGCACAGGGGGTAACCCACGAATTGATAGATGATGGATCCAACGCTACAACCTGAAAACAAAGAGAACCGATTTTTATGAGTTTTAAAGTTTTTATGATGCAAACAGAAACAAATATGAATATGAACCAAAATGATAATATGAATAAGATCAAATAGAAAAGGGATAGATTTATGGAGATGAGATCTTTGTTGCTGGATGTGTATCACTCTAAACAAGGATCGATGGATGGAAGATGAATGAAGATGGAACCGATCTTGCTGGATGTGTATCACTCTCAAGATCGATTGGTGGATGGAAATGGGATGATGGACGCCACAAAGCTCTGTGAAAGGAGGCTTTGATAAGTCTGGATGCTCAAGAGCTGCTTCTCACAATACTCTAAGACGTAGAACAATAGTTTTGAGAAACTAGAAAAACTGAATAGTTCATAATACTTTCAAAGATGGGTGCCTTACAATGATGGACGACTGGAGCTTATATAGGCTCTCATAGGGGACTCTAGACAAGACCAAACGGTCATAAACAATACAAGGAAATAAATTAACTTGAAGATAAAGTTTAGTCTTTAATGGAAGAATATGGCCGTTGGAATGAGATTTACTAGGCCATAAATGGGGAACTTGGTTCCTCTTGAACCTGGACGGTTTGGGTGGATATGAGAGCTTCCTGGAATCTTCTTGAGGCTTGATATGTGCTGAAGTCGTACACAATCTGTTTAGGAAGTAGCTGTTGGAGAGTTATTGCCAAAGACTCCAAATAAGGCAAGTTGAGGTAAATGAGAATCCGCGTGATCCTCTGGGTGCTGGTGCAGCTAAGGACGTCTTGGATGTCTTCTAGATGGTTGAGATGATCTCCTGGCTTCTATAGATAACTCTGGATCGAAACAAATCGAATTGGTTGGAGACTTTCCCAAATTGATGTCGGTTTGGCCGGTTTTGGGAAATTGATTGCATCTTGGTTTTTCCTTGACCAATTCGGCTGATTTTGGGCTTTATGGAAAGCTACGACATCTGTCTTGAAGCCAATGGCTGTTTCTGGAGAATTCCACTTCATGGTTGGGCTGAAATCCACTTCTAAGGGCTGATACTCGCAACTACATGGGCTGGAGAACCTCCAGTTTGTAAAATTCATAACTTTCTGGTCTGTGGAGATTTTATTAAAATTCCAAGCCTCACTGAATCCTTGGTGAGTTAGACTTCTGGAAAAATTGATTTCATAGACAAAATCCTTCTGGTTCTCAAGATAGGCTCCTTTGACTGAACGTCTGTCGCTGGTGTCTCCTAGGTGGCCGGTTTGGAAGGTTTGGTGAAGCTCTGGTTGAACCACGGATTTCAGGGCTACAACAATATTTATTTCATTTCTTTTATACATAATATTTAAACTATTAAGAACGATAAATATTTTTATATTTAGTTCACCTATGATCTAAATCTTTAGACTGAGAAACTGTTACGCGGCTATATAAATTCTTATAATGGTGCTAATGATTCTTTAATCAAAGGTTTGAAATATGTTAAATAGACGATTTGAAAAAAAAATATTTTTTTTTTGAGTGCTTTTCAGATGGTTTGATTAGTTTTGAAAATTGATTCAAACAATGTTATGTTTTCGCAGATCAATTTTTTTTCAAATATGAGATTATGGAATTTAAACTATATCATTCATAATATGATAAAATACTGTTGACTTTCTTTTTGTCAACACAATAATGTTATCTAATCAAATTTGAAAGAAACTGGATCGCTTGTCTCCTCTCTTTCCAGCAGGAGGGCGCTCTTGTATGTTACTAAGGAAACTGGTCGCTCGAAGAACATTCTATTTCCTATGGAGGGAGAGGAATAACATGTTACACTCATGTGTTGCTAAACCTCATGAAACTACCTTTGCTCACATTGACATGCTTACCTGAAACATTCTTTTTAATTTACTTATTCTTGTGATCCTATCTATGCAAATACAAATAAAACTAAAAGGGATACTTACCACACTTGTTTGACAAAGCTGGGATGACCTTCTCGTTTTCTAATTGGCAGTGAAAACTGCAGCGGCTGTGTCTTGGGAGAGCACAAACACTTTTACTTCTGACTCAAAACGGCGGGGAGGGATTAGATAGTTTCCGAGAGATGCTCAACGAATGTTGAGTGATGACGACAACACATGTGGTTTTCGTTAATAATATACACAGTCCTAATTACAATTTCTTTCAGACTGATAGCCTAAAACCACAAAGCCAGTAACCAAAATCTGGGAGTTTCAGTACTGGTAATGTGCAAAAGAAGAATTATATATCAACTTATGGCAACAGCTTGGCTAAACTGTTCAAAAGTTTCAGCATGCTTTCCGGTCAAGAGACTGAGCTTAGTTTCATTCGAGCTTAAGACGTCAACTGAATCCAATAGCTCATTATAGGGATTGGCATATCCATTTCTCCCACGTCAAGGATGACCAGAACAACTGCTCTCTTCACATCCTGCAACACATCCACCACCAACTTAAGCTACTTAGAAAATTCTACTCAACATAATGTTCCATTGGCAATCTCATCGTGATGATTCAAATAATATATGATCAATCTACATTCTAGTTCCAAATGCTATATCTTATCCACGACACAATTTCTCTATCTAAACAAAAAGAAGCATCCTTGAATAAAATCAAGATTAGAATCAAATAAATTTAAAAACTTGATACGAACATTAACAACTTGAATGTTGATTGAGTCTGGGATCTCTCTTTGAAGAAGCACACCACCGGCATTCCTCACTATCTCAAGCTCATCATCGCTCATCTTCTCAGTCCACCCTCTCATATTAGCACCACCTACAATAATGATCGAGTTCTGTCCGTCCATTTCACAGAGAAAATGTAAGAGGATAAGCCTCATAAGTTCGTTATAATTCCTGAGAAAAGAAAGTTACCTTGATATCAGTGAGAATATGGAAGACACCATACCGTGCACGATATCAACAGCTGAACAAATTGTATGTAACTGGTTTTATTGTGTGTAATCCGGACTACTCGGATTACTATGATAACTGGTTTTATTGTGTGTAATCCAGACTACTCGGATTACTGGGTTTATTATGTGTAATTCAGATTACTAAGATTACTTGGTTTTATTATGTGTAATTTGAAACTCTTGTATATTGCAAGTAGTGCATATATTTAACATATAGAATCTATATATTATCTATTAGTAGACTGTATATAGTAAATAAGACTATTAAAACTATTTAGATAATTATTTTCTATAGTTTTAGGAATATTTATTAGTTTCCCAAAATGATTCCTTAACTTTCATGGTTGTTGTATGAATCATAAGGCTTTAATAAGAATAATCTATAAAAATACTTATTTCTCGTAAACTTTATATGTAATACTCTTAATTAATGACATTCACTGTATAAAATCACTGGTTTTACTACCAAATATTTCATCTGGACATGGTTTTACTAATAAAACTTAAAATTTGCCAAAGTATTACTATGTGTAAAGTAGTTTTACTACTACCTTGAAGTTTACCAAGAATTACTAAGTATAATTAAAATGTTAAATTTATGTATATAACAGCTGCACGTTTTACATGATTACTTTTTAAATTATTATTTTAACATGTATTATGCATACACTTTTTACATGAATCTTTTTTAAATTATTATTTTAATATATGCTATGCATATACATTTTATATGAGTATTTTTATATTATTAATTTAACATGAGCAAAACAAAACGAAATTTATGAAGAGAAATTCTTTTGGATATCCTTTTGGATATACTTTTTTAGTTTATTTTCGCAAAAATACCTTTTCAGAGAGGAAAATGACCAAAATAAGTTTTATTAAAGGGTAAAATATGCATTTATACATCTTGGATTAACTAATCTTGACTTAGGGTTTAGAGTTAAGGGTGGGGTTTAGGGATGGTTTCAAATTATAAAAAATAAAAATTAAATATTAAAAATTTCAAAATAAAAAAACTATTTTGGTCATTTTATTTTTTAAGAGCTATTTTGTGACAAAAAACTTAAAAAAGACTATTTGAGAGAATTGTCATTTTATGAAACATAAAACATTTTAAAAATCTAAAATAAGAAGATAAATGTTTTTAATCAAAATAACAATGGGGATTAATCAAAGATAAAAGGAGAATGTGTCACATCTAAAGAAGATAATGAAAACTATACTAATCAAAATTGAGTGTATAATTAAATATTAACATTTATTTAAATAAAAAATAAACAAAAATAAATAAAAGATATATTTAAATCTTTTTCAATATTTAATATGATGTGATTACAAAACTGTATGTGTTCATTTAGTAGTTACGGTTCGACAACTCGCCTCCCTGATATTACAGATCCAATACCAATATTCTCACAACGCTCAAAGAACTGCTTAGGACCTTCCGCTCTTCTCGAAGACTTTTTTTCTCTGGAAAATTGTGCAAGTTATCTTGATCGGCTTCTCTGTCGTCCAGAACACACGGCCTCTCCTTTCTCTGTTCTCCTTATCAGCACGCTTCCGCTGCTCTCTTTGCATCTTGAGCATCGTTTTATCATCGCAAAGGTCATTTTGATCAGCATTATAATCACTGCGTGAAGCAACATAATAATAAGTCAAGATTCTTTTTTCCTAAAGCCTAAAGGATATAACTATTAGCAAAAAGCAACCACCACAATATCATAGAGAGAGACAGACATACAAACCTGCCCCATGTCACCAAGTAACGTCTGCAATGTTATTAAAAGTGGCTTAGAGATCTAAAAGAATGAAGGGCAGAAGAATCCTTCATAGAGAAACTAATAGTTTAACTTACTAAGCATAGAGGCTGAGATGTCAAGACCTATCCATCGGTGCCCATTCTCTGAGATTGTTTCCCCGCTCAGGCCAGATCCAGTGGCGAACCTAGGTAAGCCAAGAAGGGGGCAAGTGCCACCACAAAAATTTCAAAATTTGCATATTATACCTCAAACTTTAGTTACTTTATCCTATTAAATATCATGTCTTAGCCATATATTTAAGTTTATATGTGTTTTGCCCCCATAATAAAAGGATTCTACATTCGCCACTGGCCAGATCCACAACCTGAACCACAATTATAGATTATTAGTCACTCTCTGCGTTTGCAACAAAGCCAAAGAGTTAAGATTGCACAATGTCGAAAGAGATACTAAAAAGTAAAACAATTGATGATCGGTCTAAAAGAAAAAATCTTGGTATAGGGCTACATCCATTCAACGTCTAGAAACACTACAAGAAAACATATTTTTTACTAGGGCAGTATTCGTTGTAAATTCGTCGTGAACGGGGTGTTACGACGAATTAACCTCGAAAGAAGTTTCGTTGTTCAACGTCCGTCGTAACGGAGGTTTCGTCGTAAACGACACGTAAGATTTCGTGGTAAAACCCACGTAATGACTTCGATGTAAAGCACATGTAAATACTTTCGTTGTAAATCACTCGTAAACATTTCGATGTAAAACCCTCGTATATCTTTCGATGTTAATCACTCGTAAACACTCGATGTAACCCCCATGTAATGTTTACGAGGAGTTTACATCGATTCTTATTATATTATTATTAATTAGTACATATAATAAATTTTAATTTATATTTAATATTCAGAATTTAAAATAATTTAAATTTTAAAACGAAATATGAAATTGAAAAACATATTTTAAAAAGGCATTTAAAAGTCATACAATAATATTTAAATTCATAATCATCATCAGTAGATTAAAAAGATAAACTTTACCAACATGTCAAGTAGGAATCGGGTTGACACTTTTAGCGTTTAGGTTACTGAGAAGATTAGTAGTGATTTTCAACAATCGGGTTTTTTAAAGAATTGATAATAACACATATGAACATAAGTGATTCAAGCTAGGAATCAAAGAAGGTCCTTACCTGGGTGACTGAGTTTCAAAGAGACAGAGAGATTATGGGAAGAAGAAGAGCGGTGAAGAATGTTTTTAGGGTTTAGTATAAGACGGGGAAAATTTTCCAAACTTGCAATTGATGATTGTGGCTCGTACATCTGTCGCAATAGAAGAGAGTTGAGATGGAGAGATGGACCAAATGGGAGGTTTTCCCGAGCAAGAGGAAACTAGGTTAGGATCCGGGTTTTAACCCGTTTAGGTTTGGGTGGACCGGATAGATTAGGTTGGATCTAATAATAAACTCATTTCATTAACGGTTTTTTCGACTTTACACGCTTTATGCATTTAAATTTAATTCAAAATAAATTATTATATATTATTTTTAATAACAGGGATATATGGGAAATTTACGAGAGCCCTTGAGGCATATATATTGAGTTAAAGTCCTCCATTTTTCTCCATAAGAATAAAAATCTATTTATTTTTTTATCTTTTATGATTCCATACTCTTATATCTCTCCCTCCATCTCCGCCGAATCAATCTCTTAACTTTCTCATTTCCCTGTAAAAAGGAAGAGCCTTCCTTCTCCTCCTTCAATTCCACCATAAAACCCTAGAATAAAGCTCCATCCTTTAACTTCGTAATGAAAAAATCTCATCTCTGTTTCCTCCTCTCCTCACTAAACTTCGCAGCTTCTCAGACCAGCGTCGACGCTCAACTATGCAAGCCCTCAAATCGAGCCTAAACCTCACTAAAGACGTAGACTGGTCCAACCCCAACCCTTGTAAATGGCCAACCGTTCAATGCGACGCAAGCAACAAAGTCACGAGAATCCAACTCAAAACCAAAGGAATCCGAGGAACCCTCCTTCAGAAACTCCAAACCCTCACGGAGCTGATGGTCCCGAAGCTTTTCCAGAACCGAATCTCCGGTCCGATCCCCGATCTCTCCGGTTTAACCCGGTTACAGACCCTAAACCTCCACGACAACCTCTTCGACTCTGTCCCCAAGAAGCTTACCTCGAGAACAACCCTTTCTCTCCATGGGAGATGACCATGGACATTTGCTACAAGTCTAGCTAATTTTCTATTTTTTTTAACTTATGTACGTATATTAGCAACATACACTTGGCAAATACCTTGCTACCATTCAATTTTATCTGTCATTTACAATGTCTAGACACACAATGACTCTGCTTGTATTGCTAATCGTTTGTTTGTACTATCGGTACTTTTCCACAAGTTATGATTTTCTAACTACTAGTTATGAACGTATAGAAACTTTGCTTCCTCAGTTGTGCTTCAGTTGTTCTGATATATGAAAATTCTTGTTATTTTGAGAGATAGAGAGAGATCTGAACCAAAGTGAGTTTCTGACAGATTATATCAATTGTGGTTTCTTGTACTTCTTTTATGTGAATATAAGTCTTTATGTTGGTCAGTATCTCAAAGCTTCTACTCTGTTCTTTTACAGGTCAGACATGAAGTAATGGGGGAAAAAGGCAAAAAAGGCAACGTTCATTTCAGGAACAGAGGCTGCAAAGAAGTGTTTGATTGTTTTCAATCTTCAATAGTTTTAGGAGTGTTCTATTGTTTTTACCACCTTCGCTCGTCACCACCACTGTCGTCCGACACCACCACCACCACGACCACAATAGCTCGACCTCTCTGCCTCTCTCTCTATCTGTTTTGAACTCATTTTGTCGTGAGCAGAGTTGGTGGTTGTGAGCAGAGGATCAGTTCCTTGCCTCTCCTTGGTGTTGATCAATTCTAGATATAACCAGATACTTATAACTCTGGTTGCTACTTTTGTCATTAAATATGTTAACTATTTATGTAGACTAGCATTTAAACATAATTGTTAGGTCTTTTTTGTGTTGCTAATATATGTACTCGATGTCCAATATTTTAAGGTCAGAAAAAAAAATATTTTTTAAACTCTTAACCTGTTGTTTTCTTTTGTCGATTTCTGCATCTATGTAATGGATCACAACTTTATCAATATACATGCTAACTTTAGTTTTAACACGTAAGAGTAGCATTTAACCAAACAATTAACTTGCAGTTTCACCTTAATTTTGGTTGCTGCGTTGTCATCTATCATGTTTTCTATATATTGGAGACAAAAAATATTTTCAACCAAACAATTAGCGTGCGGTTCGTTATAAGTATTCAAGTAACACATTAATCCCTTCTTAATACGTAAGATTTGCCTAAATTCGTTCTTAATATGTCAGACTAGCATTGAAACAGAATTGTGAGTTTTATTATGTTCCCAATATAAGTATTTGTTGTCCAATTCCAAATCTCAGACGACAAATATATTTCTCGAACTCTTAACCTGTTTTTCTCTTTAAAACAAAATCTTCTACGCTCTAAATTAATCTGTTTAGCGTAAATTACATCATAAAACATTTAAAATAATCTGTTTAGACTTTAGCGGATATTACATCATAAAACATGCTAAAATCCTAAATCAAAGTCCACAACTATCTTTAGCAACATAAATTTTATTTTAACCCAATCCGTATTTATGTTACCTAGCTAAATACAAACCACCAAACTATTTCTAAGGTCAATCCAACATGTCGCTAAATTTCGTTGAATACCATTTTCGGGTATAAGGGTTATAGTATAGAGTTTGAAAGCTACTATCGAATAAGTTACAGTGGTCTGGTGGTTTAGCTTGATACTCTCAAGCTCGTTTCACGGGTTCGAATGGCGTGCTAGACTGATTTTTTTTCTTTAATGAGTGGCATAAATGTAAATAACTCATCTTCTTCCCTCAATTTATTTTTAGGGTTTTCGACAGTTCAAGCTATATTCATGGCGGCCGGCTTCAGGTTTCTCTTATATCATCAAATTTTTATGCGATTTCGTATTGTTTATGTTCCAATTACATAAATCTATCACTAAACACACTATTTTGATCATTCAAAACTTAGAAAAAATAAAAACAAATTGCTGGCTCTGATTTTCTTGCCGATTATGGTGAAATAGCCACGACACACCACCGCCAAGCGTCTCGCCGGCGTATAATCGTCCTCTTCTTGTTTGGTTTGTTGTTCCAGTGAGCGTGGAAAGTGGCTCGTACTCACGAGAATCGGCTCGAGCGAGGGCATGGGTCTTAAGACCTCAAATCAATTTGATCTCGTTTTCGAACAGGTCTTATTCCCTCAATTACATTTATATTTCTTTTAGCTTTTAACCTATTATCACCGGTCGTAATGTAAATCTTTCTCTTATAGACCAAAGGACAATTTTGTCATTTCGACTATACTGGATCATTTTGAAGGTCCACAATTTTTATGTTATAGGTATTTTCTTTATTTGTTACTTCTTCTATGATTTTCACCCAATTCGCTCTTTTTTATTGGCCTTCAAACAATTTTGTGCTTCCGGCCGATGGTTTTTCTACGGCCCACGTCGTTATATATTTAACTCGTGTACACACTAGAATAGTGCAGCACAAGATACACTTTACATCAAATCTGGTATACAAATTTGTCATTTAGTACCAGTTGGAGAGGAGAGTCAAAATGGAAATCGGACAGAAATCTCAAATATTTGAATAGTACATATATTTCAATATCCAAAATAATCGAATGAAGTAGGTTCCGAATCGAAAACTGAACAAGTACTCAAATATATAAAATATTATTTATATCTACATATAGCTAGGCCTGAGACGGATCGGGTATCCGGGCAATTTTAAGATATCCGGATCCGGATCCTTATCCGGCGGATCCATAATTTTACTATCCTTATCCGGATCCGGGGTTCGCGGATATCCGGGTGTCGAATATCCTTCTAAAAATTATAATATCCGGCGGATATCCGGATCCGGATTTGGATCCTTAAAATAAATAAAAAATAATATTAATATATATAAAATATTAACAATAATTTAAAAATAAAAATATATATAATGTTTTTAATTATTTCTATGTATAATATTACAAAATTTACATAAAATTTATATATACTGTTATAAAAATGAAAATATATTAAATAAAATTAGTTTTTATATATAGATATATATTACTATTTTTGAAATATTTATTAATAAAATTTACGGATCCGGATATCCGGACTAAAAAATCAAGATATCCGGATCCGGATTCGGCTTTGACGGATCCAACATTTTACTATCCGGATCCGGATTCGGCCTCTCCGGATATCCGGATTTTCGGATCGGATCCGGATCGGATCACGGATCGAATCCGGATCTCGGATAAAAGTTCCAGGCCTACATATAGCATAACTCAATATATATATATATTTATTCTTTAAAATCTATTAAAAATATTTGAAAAGCTAAATTATTATAAAGTATCTAAATTATCCGAAAGTATCCAGATAATTTTCATCTGAAATATCCAAAACTATCCGAAATATTCGATATTTTTATCCAAATCATCCTTATATTTTATCCATACCCGAACCACCTGAAATAATCAAACATAAATCAAATGAGAACCAACATTCTTTTTGGATATTTTTTGTGTTCTTAGTTTTACTATCCGAACCTCACCGAACGCAAACCAAAAATAGGCCATTAGTAAATTCATAGTTCCTTTCCTTTTTCAAAGTTTTGTCTATTTAACCCTAAACCAGATGACTCAGTGTTCGAAAAATTATTTCCTCAATTTTTTTGTTATCGTAAACTATGTCGTGTTAGTCCACCAATTGCGTTGGAATGGTGAATAATTCAATTCTTCACCATTCTAGGCCATACATCAATTATCTTTTCGATTGCTAGTTCTCTTAGTCATATAAATTTTGAAATGGCCATAATAATATTATACGTTTTCATATGGTTCGATTATTATTTTCGAATTCGATGTTGGATCCTACCCTGTTATCAACGAGAAAATTGAATAAAATGAGCATCATACATTTCTTTTGTTTCATGATATAATGCAGACTATGGCTTAAGAAGGACTAGTAACGCTGTACATTAAAGTTGATAACACAAACCTCGAATTGCAATAAACAATGTCTTTATTTTTGTGTGAAAAGATTTGTCCTTCAGAGTTCAGATTGAAAATAGCTTTTAAAAAGAAAATAAAAAGCGAAAGCTGTGTTACTCATTAGTCATTAGACTCGTTACTAACATTAACGTAAAAATCAAACAAACAAGAAAACATCAACATCTTCCGGGACATCGTGGTCCAATGGTAAGGACCGACTCCTTCCTACACCCACGTTGCGAGTTTGAATCCTACTGTAGGGAACTACTTCATGATGTTTCTAGACACCTCCACACGTATATGAGCCTCTGCTTTAGAACACATTTGCATATCCGGAGAGAGGGTCTATCCGTGGGTTACACCTTTACTTAGGATTAGTCTGGACCCTTCCATAGGCCCGGGATACCCCGGTTAAAAAAAAAAAAACATCAACATAAATTAAAGAGAAATCCATACGCGTAACACGTCAATATCCCACACTCGCAACACACCTCCAATCATGGAAACTAACTCGTTGTTGACATAGAGAACAAAATTAGAGAAACTGAGTTTGATTTTAGTATATTGTGTAGTATATGATTTCAGCAAATAATCTACTATATATACTTTAAGTCTATGAAATTTTTTAATCATTTAAATAATTTTTTTTGGTCGAATAATTTAAATAATTTAAAGTTAGTACTATTTGTAAAATCTGAAACCATGAGACACGAGTAACGATGAATGTAACTTACTGGACGATAGGACAAAAGGAACGACACTATATACGGCTCCATAGTTAAATTTAACCTCGATATTTCTTCGGTCCATGGTTAAATCCAATCCGATAATCTGGTTCTATTTTAAAAACACTGTTGGTAATAAGTATTTCATAGTAATCCAGTTTCTTAAGTTACTTTTCAATCTTCAACAGAACATAACAAACAATACAATATACAGCTATTCAAAGGGGCAACACGCATTTGAGTATGAACCTATAACTGTAAACATCTAGGTTTCTAATATAATTACCTAGCATCCGTCTAACCGACCAAACTTATAATCGAGTTCGTAGGCCTTTCTGTCTCAAGTTTTACTTTTATGTAATTACGCGTTAGATCCATCACTTGTCGATTTTGTTTGACTTATATCACTGTCATTCAATCAACAAATTACCAGTAATAAGTTCCATGAAACATTTAACAAAAAAGTATTATTAAATGAGATAATGTGAGGGGAGTGGGGAGGATTGTATGGGCGCAACTACATACGGTGGAAGTTTTTAGTGGTGCACATCACACCAGCAGTGCAAGAAGAACATACATCAATATATTATTATATATGGCTTGGAATGCTAAAAGGATAGAGAAGTTTGACTAGTTAAGCAAAAGAAAATAATTAAAAGTTATCATGTATATTTCTCGATGATTACAAGTCGGATCAAACCAAATCTCTTTTTTCCCATCATTTCGTGGAAAATCTATACTTTTATTACATGAGGATATGATTATAATTTCGCATGATAAAAACTAATTATGTAGGTGATGGTAAATTACACATTTTACGAGTAAAAATAGTTTCACATGATCAGATATACTCTATGCATTTCAAATTATTAGAGGAAATCAAAAATCATATTTTCTCTGCATGCTTGTCTATATTTTATACGACCTGGACTAGTTCATGTGGTTGATTATTCACAATTTTCAGTTTACATTATAATCTACCTACCATATTTAACATATATTTTTAGGGTATATATAACGCGAACAAATGGAAGGAAACATCAACAAAATTGTCTGTCCTCTAGCCATCCACCTTATCTGCACTAATCGATAAGAAAAATCTGCAATCACATGTCAGCTTGCTACTACTAGTTTATCGAATTCAGAGAGCTTTCTCAAACTATTATTCTCATTTTCCGTTGAAAAATAAGTTTTACATTGCAGCCAAAAAAAGTTATTTTTATTTGTATCTCTTTACATATGTTACAAATATTTGCAAATACAAATTAGTAAATCTACAGTTCTAAACAACATAGTAAAAGAAATAAAGTGATAACTACACATATTAATTTCAAACTATATATATCTGCGAAAATATAAAAACAAGTAACAAACTCAGAAACACTAACTAGTTGACACAATAGCTTTTCAAACAACAAAAAACTAGTTCATCGCAATATTTTTTCTATTTTATTTAACTAAATAAAGGGAAATATATAAGGCACGAATGGTTTTTCCGATACCATCCGCAAACGCAACTTTTGTGGTGTTAAAAATTGGTTGTTAGTGTTTTGTATCAATCATACCATGCTAATACGGACGGTTCTAGAAGAAAAAAAATAAAAATATAAAACATTTTCTAAATATATTTAAAATTTTTACACTAATATTTAAAATTGAAATATTATAAATAAAATATAAACATTTTATAATTTAATTTCAATTCACTAATAGTATCATAATTTATTATATAAAAACTTTAAACCAAAATATTCACTATAATTTTTTAACATTAATATATATACATATACAAATGAAACAAAATATTTTTATAAAAGTTCTAATATAAATCTTCAAACACATTTTATCGAAATTATCATTTTCATCTAAATTAAAAATAAATAAATAAACATAATATTTTTATTAATTATCCTATATCAATAGTTTTATATTTTATAATAATAGTATGTTTATAATGTTATAATGTTATAATGTGTTAATATTGGTTATTTATGATTAAACCATTGCAGTATCGCATAATTAACCAGTCATAAATATCATGTAATTAAATCAATTTCTAAACGTTGTACCAATATTACAAATCGCTTAATAAAGCTAAAAATTGCAGTAATTCACATCCGCAAACTCCCACAACCGCACACGCAATTGATACGTTTCAACCGATCATGCCCATAGTAAATGTAGAAATATATGATGTATAGGATATCAACTCTACCTCAAAATGGTTGCCTTACTATATTTATGATACAAATCACACAAGCATGATTGAATGGTACGGTGGGCTTGGAGAGGTGCTAAGTACCCCAAGTTCGAAACCTACCATTTCAGATATAAATGTTTGTGCGGTCAGATAACATGCATATCTAATTTTCATTGCAAGTAACCGGATCTATCCGATATCGGTGGATAAACCCTCAGAGGATTAATCAATTGGACTTCGGCCCACCGAATACCCCGATTTATCAAGAAAAAAATTATATATATATTTGTGATACAATTAGAGCAATAAGTGGAAAATTAAGTATGCTACATATAGTAAGACAGAGAGAGATAGAGCGTTAAAGATCAATGTTTTCGGTGCCATATAACAAAAACTGAAATTGCCATAACAGTCGCGACAATCTACAAGTGACAATGTGACATGATCGGTCTGACAAGGACAATCAAAGAAGCTGCCCTTCTCATTTTTATATTTTTCATCTTTTCACATTACCAAACTTTATATTATTTTCTAGTTTTGCAAATATTTTCCGTCAGTATTCACGTTTCTCTCTTCTCTATATAAACCACACTAAGTTTTATATCTCTAATACAACCCTAAGAGCCTCGGAGAAACAAACCCAGTTCAAAGCGTTCGCCGGGAGGAAAAGAACATGCCGACGAACAAAACACCGTTCCTCCCCATCTTCCTCGGTTTACTTTGGTTCGGTTCATTTGCCGGTTTAGAATCAACGACCGGAAAACTTCCTTCGATTCCGGGAGTATACATTTTCGGAGATTCGTTGGTTGATGCAGGAAACAATAATTACTTAGCAATTTCCATATCCAAAGCTAATTATCCACGTAACGGCGTTGATTTTCCTGACAAGAAAGCCACCGGGAGATTCTCTAACGGCAAAAACGCCGCAGATGCTATCGGTGAGTTTTTGTATATTTTCCGGTTTCGTATATATTCTACTTTTTTGTTTAGTCTCTATGAGATGAATAGTGTTGGTATGCTATGTCAGGCCACGATTGCTTTGATTTAGATAGCGTGTCGTGCGGGCAATTAGAACTATATGTATTCTCTCATAACTAGAACAAAATAATGGTTAGACGTTGAAAATCATTATAAGAAAATACACGTAGTTGTAAGTTGTTACTGTTAGTTGTCAATATATAAATCAAAATTTCTTTTACATGAACGTGGACCTAAGTGTTTCTTTTGGGATTGATTAGCTGAGAAATTTGGTTTACCGTTACCGCCGCCGTATCTCTCATTGAAAGTCCCATTTAAAGAGAAAGAGAGAAAATCTGCGGCCTTAACTGGTGTGAATTTTGCTTCGGGCGGAGCTGGTATCTTCAACGGTTCCGATCAAAAACTTGTAAGTTATTTATATTCCATCTAGGATATGTTAAATTTCTGGAAAGTAATTAAAATTCCATGTTTTGAAACACTGGAAAGTAATTAAATAAAGTATTGGTTCCATGGTCAGCTTTATTTTGAAATGGAAAGTTAGCGGTAGATTGCAAAAAGCCAAAAACACATATATTTATTACACAATCTAGTTGAATGAAAAAGAAATTAAATTAAAAACATTACAAATACAAAAAGAGAGAAAATCTGCGGCCTTAACTGGTGTGAATTTTGCTTCGGGCGGAGCTGGTATCTTCAACGGTTCCGATCAAAAACTTGTAAGTTATTTATATTCCATCTAGGATATGTTAAATTTCTGGAAAGTAATTAAAATTCCATGTTTTGAAACACTGGAAAGTAATTAAATAAAGTATTGGTTCCATGGTCAGCTTTATTTTGAAATGGAAAGTTAGCGGTAGATTGCAAAAAGCCAAAAACACATATATTTATTACACAATCTAGTTGAATGAAAAAGAAATTAAATTAAAAACATTACAAATACAAAAAGAATTGCGGTGAGCGTGGATCAAACACGCGACCTTCAGATCTTCAGTCTGACGCTCTCCCAACTGAGCTATCCCCGCTCTGTTATTGACTTTTCATTTTATGTAATTGTTATGTGTAGAGACAATCTATTCCTTTATCGCACCAAGTGAACGATTGGCAAGACATTCATAAAGAACTAACAAGTCAGCTTGGACCATCCGAAGCACAAAACCACCTATCCAAATCTCTATTCTTCGTGGTAATAGGCAGCAACGATCTTTTCGACTATTTTGGATCGTTCAAACTTCGACAAAAGACCGATCCTCAGCAATATACACAATCAATGGCTGATAAGTTGAGGGAGCAATTAAAGGTAAAATAAAAAAAAGTTAGGACATCTTAGACTTGTGCTATTTGTTAGATAAATGCATGTATTCCTCTTGCAAATTTATTTGAATATTGTAATACTTAACAGATAGTTCACGATACTGGAGCACGTAGATTCCTTATACTAGGTGTAGCACAGATTGGTTGCACACCTGGACAAAGAGCGAAAAACTCGACGATGCATGAATGCAACGAAGAGTCTAACATGTGGTGTTCTTTGTACAACGAAGCTCTAGTAAAGATGTTGCAACAATTTAAACAGGAGTTGAAAAGCTCAATGACGTACACTTACATTGATAACTTCAAGTCCGTCCATGACATTATCACCAACCCTGCCCGCTACGGTACGATCAGAGTTTGTATATTTTAGGTATTAAATTTTGTTACCACGACTAATGAAAACTAGAATAAATAATCGAACCACACAAACCATAAATACCGCAAGGTTGAGACGTGAAATAAATTAACGTGTATGAATGAAATTTGGGTAAGACGAATTCCAGTAATTTTATTCCTAGTAATACCCCCTTTGATTTTTTTTTATATCACCTTTTTCCAAAACATACCCGCTTTTTCAAAAAAAAAATATTTTTCTTCAAGGAAATTTCTGAATATTTTTTTTTCAACAAAGAAAAAATGATACTCCGTGTGGCCACCCGGGCTACGTTAAATCGCATGAATACGTGGAGTACCGTGGATTTCGTGGGACTAGTCGGTTGACCTCGGTCGCCGCATCCCCACAGTTATAAAAAAAAAAACTTACTAAATAACAATTTTATAAACTCCACATGTACAGTGTACTGCATAAAATAGAAAAGTAACTTTTATCAAGCGACCGAAAGTCCCAAAGTGGGATCACTATTAAAACGGAGGGACACACCTGATCCACGTGCCAGATTAAAGTGGTGATATTAGAAAGAAAAATCAACGAGTGTGATTGGTAAAAAAAATAGATTAAATGGGAGTGAAATAAATATAATAAACTAGAGTAATTTTTTTTAATCTAGTGATTTGTTTTTTTCTAAGTTGAAAAAAGAGGTGAAAAAAGGTTGCGCTGGAAATGATTGGTCCATCTAAAGTTTCTTTTACTTTTTCTTTACACCTATTAATGCTAACTTTTAACCAATCAGAGCCATTGGCTTACCCTAGCAAACAAAATCGCTAACAAATGAAAAAACACATTGTTGTTTTCTGATTTCAGGTTTTGCGGACGTGACATCAGCGTGTTGTGGTAGTGGGGACTTAAATGCGGACTCTCCTTGTTTTCCCGTGTCAAATTTATGCTCAGACAGAACCAAATACCTCTTTTGGGATCGCTTCGGTCATCCCACGGAAGCTGCTGCTCGGACCATCGTCGATCTTATGTTATCTGATGACTCGCAATACTCATCTCCTTTAACTCTAACTCAACTTGTCTCTTCATGATCAATATGGCTTTGTTTTCTAAACATTCGATCATCAAATAGAACTGGGTTTTGGTGCCTTGATTTGTAATCAAGTATATATACGGGCCAGTTCTGTTGGAAATCTAATGTTGTGTATTGATTTACTAGTGCTTCTCACCGTTTTTTTTTTAAAAAAAATTTCAATGTTCCAAAACAACATATAATCAACCTTAACAAATGTAAGGGTACGCCCATCCCCTATATATTAATTGAGAAACATTTGAAAAGATGTAATCTCAATTTTGTATTAATTAAAATAGGCTCCAATGCATAGGTGACACTCAATAAGGTAGTCAATTACATTCAATTGAAAAATAAGTAGGTCCACATTCGATTTTTATATGTTGTTAGATACATAAGTTGGTCAAACTATATGATATAATGATATGATATGTTATTTTCTTTCCTTAAATCAAACCTACGGAATTACCATAAATGACTAATATATATATGACAATTAATGATTTTAATAATAAAGATTTGATAACAATTTATATCTCCTCCATCATTT
>NC_027749.1:10842182-10843639 GCF_000695525.1 Brassica oleracea var. oleracea | reverse complement strand
TATATATATATATATATATATATATACTAATGATTTAAAGCAACAAGATTGGCTGATCAATTTAGTTGTCCAGTTGAAATCTTTCAAAAGTATGTGAAAGACTAAAGTCAAAGTAAATATGAATTTGGAATAGTAGTTATATTTTACTAACCAAAATACCGAAAAAAACCGAACCGAATCGAAACCAACCCGATATCTGGATTGAACACCCCTAATCCAAATGAAGCTAAACTATTGTTTCATTCTCCAAAATATAATAAAAATAATAACTTAATTCCGCGCAAGGCGCGGATCTTATCCTAGTGTTTATCTATTGGGAAATCAAGAAGAACAACTGTATCAAGATTATGAAAACAGTCGAGTTTTGTCGGAGACGGTATTAACTGCTTTCAAACCTTATGGGTTGGATATTTCAATGTCGGTTCCAAATCCAATTTCTATGTGTTTTTTCGAGTAAGGACCTTTAGGATTTCAAGAATAATTTTTATACAAGTTTTTTCTCTTCTTTGTCATATCTATTGTTAGTTTCTTTGTAATTTTATTCCCTTATCATCTTCCTGTCGAGTTTATATCTGGTTGTATACGCCTATACCATTGGGGTTTTAAATTAATGTAAGCATTTGGTGTTCAAAAGAATCAAGATTATGAAAACATGAAAACCAAGAAGAATATTGAAATATCAATAAGAATATTAATATCTGAAAATATAACATTATCTCTGTGATATACTCTTTCCATATTACTTTGGGAAGTTAGATTATTAACTCACTGCATTGATTGATAAAGCATTAACATTAGCATTATGCTCTACATTATCCAATAAATGATTGTTACAAAAGTATTTAGAAGAGCATTTACTAAATGTTAATGCTCTCCAAATGCTCACTGGCCAATGCTCTCATATGAATCTTTTAGAAATGAATTTGCATTTATAATTTATAAAATTAAAAATATATAATTAATTTATTTATTTTATTTAATAATATCATAAAATTAGTTTTATATCCAGAAAATAAAATTTGATTTCTAAAATTGATTTACAACAAAAATATTTTTTAAAGGTATTTCACATTTAAAATATGATTTAATTTATTTTAAATGTGAAATAATGTTTTTAAAAATAGATATTTTAATTATAAAATTTATTTAAAAATAATATTTTTCAATATAAATATAATTGTTAAATTATTAAATAAAATAAATTAATTATAAATCTTTTTATAATAATTTTAAATAGTATATTCATACTGCTCTACCAATCATTCTAATAAACAGTTTAGCAAAAGCATACAGCTCCTGCAACATAGTGATTCTATAGCATACTGCTACTGATTTATCATCTGTTCTGCCAATCGAGGCCTAAGTCTATGCGTACTTTACTTGATTCTTTCGAGATCAATAATACTTTTCTGGGCTTTTTGCAAAAGTGACTCAAAACTTGGAGTCAAACAGAAAAC
>NC_027749.1:10833223-10842082 GCF_000695525.1 Brassica oleracea var. oleracea | reverse complement strand
GCAGATGCATGATATCTTTCAGATCCACACAAAGCTCGATCACAAACCGGATACGTTTTCACGATCGGAGGCACTGCTATATCTTGGCGTTCTCATAAACAAACGCTCGTGGCTACTTTTTCAAATCATGCTGAGATCATTGCACTCCATGAAGCAAGTAGAGAATGTGTATGGCTAAGATCAATAAGCCGACACATCTGTTCAAGTAATGGAATTGACGAAAATATAGAGCCAACTATTCTATATGAAGATAATGCAGCATGTGTTGCTCAAACAAAGGACGGATATATTAAAAGCGATAGAACGAAGCATATTCATCCGAAGTTCTTCTCATACACTCAAGAGCTCGTGAAGAAGAAAGAGATTGAAGTAAGATATGTCCAATCATGCGACAATGCAGCTGACCTCTTCACAAAATCACTTCCGACTTCGGTATTTAGAAAACATGTTCGTAACATTGGGATGCGTCATCATAAGGATCTATGACTGCTCATTCAAGGGGGAGCTTACGTAGTTGTACTCTTTTTACCTTACTATGGTTTTTCCCATTGGGTTTTCCTAGAAAGGTTTTTAACGAGGCAACAAAGACGTTAAGCGAGAATAAATAGTGACACCGGTCTCCAATGGGGAGTGTTATGAAAGCAGCCGCCACCACAAATGTTGAAAATATAAAGATGTGGGGCCCGCTGCACTATTTGCACAGTAAATTTCTTTTCTATATATACGATCGATTTCGATCATTTGTAAAAACATCCCTCACACTTCCTTTCTCCCTTATAATAAACTCTCTCTATCAGTGTTATAAATTCTACGGGTATAAAATTTGCTATTATTAAAATTCCCGCAATACAATAAAATTCCAGTTCTTTTCATAACATTTTCCAATTTTTACTCTCAATCTATTATTTTCAACTTCAACAAGTGGTTATACTTATAACCAAGTCGAGTACATTAGTTTAGGGCGAATCGAGGACTCTTTTTCAATGGGTGCACAAAATTTGTCTAAATATACATCACTATGGATGTGTATATATAAAAATTGTAAAAATTGTTAGGAAATATATTTTTGAATGTCAGAAGATTAAGTATCAGATAGTACTTAGTCAAACATCAAAATATTGAAAATCATAGCATCAGCCAGTGAGCCACCTGTTTGTGGCTAGCTTTGCTGCATTTTCTAAGTAAGAATGACGGCTTAACTACATCTCCAACCCATAATACTATTTTAATATCAAAATCATATTATTTTGATGCAATTTCTGCACGGAAAAAGTTTTTCTCCAACCACAACACCAAACCTTCACACTAAAAACTATTTTATAATTTTATATGTATTTATGTTTTTTAATCATTTATTTAATTATTTATTTTATTAATAAATTAAGTGAATAGTAATTTAATAGAATGAATAGTATTTTACTGTGGTGAATAGTATTACATTAAAATGGTTAGTATTACACTAAAATGGTATGATTTTTAGCGTTGGGTTGACAGGATAAGGATATAATATATATATTGTCGGAAGTGTTGGAATACAAGCGGCGCTTCAGAACTGTTGAAGCCATGACTAGAAAACAACCTTGTGTTATCCTTTGCGGATGCAAATGATAGGCCAACGCATGCCTGCGAAAAAGTAACATGCTGAAATCCCCAAAAATATGGGTCTACGTTTTGCAGCATTAATTTCTAATGCGAAGACATGATTGTGTGTGTTGTTGTACTTATCTACATAATTTTTTAGAATATTTTGGAATAGTTGATTTTAACATCCAAACACTGTATGTGAAATTGTTGTAAATGTAAACAAGTGAACAAACCAAAAAAAAAAAGTTGATGTTGAACATTAGAATTAAAATTATTATCATTTTGTTTCTGTGAAAATTAAAAAAAAAACATCAGGAAAGGAATATAATTTCCATTTCTCAGTTTTAAGAAGTTACCAACTGTCGATTGGAATTTTACCACAGCATGGTTAAGTTTTACCAGTTTGGTTTGGATATATAACTTCAAAAAACTAATATTTCAGTCTCATTTCATATATAATTTCTTAAATGGCATATATATCTAATTACAAGCTTAAGCAAAAATATATTTAATTTTTTTAATACAAAATACACTAATAGCTGTACTAAAAATTTATGATTGATCAATAAATTCAAAATTTCATCAAAAAACTACTGAATTTTTCAAAAATTTGAGCTGAATCAGAACAAAATAAACCTTAACTGAATTAAAAGTGAAAATTTTCAATCTATTATATATAAAATGGAGTAATTAAGATTATATGAATCGTTATTACCACTCTAGTTAAAATAAAACTAGATAATTATTTACTTTAAAAATAAATTTAAAATAAAAAGTTAAAATGAAGAAAATTAAATTATTAACCAAGTAATTAGTTTTATAAAGATGTATATCCTTGAAAAGTGCAGCGAGTGACTAGTTTGTAAAACATGCATCGTCACGGACGATGGATGTGTAAGCGGAAACTAATGGAACGACGGAGCAGCTAAATGATTTCGTGATCACACAAATTTAATCATGATTACTTTGATTTGCATTATTATTATTTTTACTTTTATCGAAAATCTAGAAATGTTTGTATATGTACTGGTTGCTCTCACGTTGTGGTTAGAGGTTAAACGAATCAAATTAATATGTATATAAATTATTTCTTGTATTTGTTTATAAAATATAATCACATATACTATTTGCTAAAAACATTTGGTAGCAAATAAAGTTCTATATTTTACAAATTTATTTTCTTTATATTTCAATAAATGAGAAACATACAACACTTAAAAAACATAAATAAATAAAGTCTTATACTTAAGGTAGTATTAAAGTTGAGAAGACAATTTTTGCAGACTTTAGAATATAAATAATATAAAATACTACCTTAAGTATAAGACTTTATAATTAACTATTTACGAAATTTAAATTTTGTATTTTATAATTCAAATATTCTTTGTGAATTACGATGACTTGGAAATTAATTAAAATATTTAATAAATAATATGTTTGTATTTATATTATAACATGATTTTTCCTTGCACTTGGTCTACTATTTTTAGAAAACTTTGTAGAGTGAAATATATAAATATATATATATATAAATTATAGTTAGTACTATGTTAATTTTTGTAAATAAATCTGAAGTATTTAACATACAAAACGGGCCATAGTTCTCACAACTAATTATATAGATTAGTAAAAGAAGTAATATATGACAAGCAATTAAAGATAGCGATCATATTTAAGATCAATAAGAAAATGTATTTTAATACTTCCATTTTCAATATCTTCGTACTGTGAGTTCTGCCAAATCTGGTTACCTGAGGATTTACAAGCGGATCCTCCAGCGCCCGAGATCGCAGACTGTTCACAGTGAGCCATATGATGACGTTCTGGCAGTATCCTTACTAGTTTCGGTCTCTAGTCACCTCAATAGGACCAGAACATTTGTTTATCAAAAAAAAAAACCTGTAAAGCTTAGGAAATTATCACCAAATAAAGTGATTATAATTTTTTTTTTGTGGTAAGAATGTATTATAAAGTTGTCGCATATAATAGACATTTTGTATGTATGGCTTGTTGGTCGATATTGACCAGATACTTGGAATGCATATTTTTTAATATCAAACTCCATTTTTTTGATAAGTAAGTTGTGTTCACGAAGTATGTGACTTTTTTTGCAAGAGAAATGAATTAGAATACCTCACACATTATTTCAAACATTTCTTATAAGTCAAATTTTCTCTGAATATTAAAAAAAAAGCATTACAATATTTGAGATACCCAAGTGTCATCACCACAATAATTTTTAAAATTCTTAGAAAATAAGTTAGTCTATCTAAATATATAATAATTTTTTTATTAAACTAACCATAAATTAATTATTAATGCTCACAATTCTTTTCTTAAATAAAAATTACGGAATTTCCTAATAAGGTTAAAGTATATATGATAATTAATTATTTTGAATAATAAAGATTTGATACAAATTAGTGTACTATATATCATTTTTGTTTAACTTTAAGTTATTAAAATAAATTAAACAATCACATTAACCATATAATAAAAATTTAGATTTTTCTGTATATGTTATATTTTGAACTATTTTTTAAAAATCTCGCATTGAAATTTTTATGATCCATGATTTAATTTGTTTTATGACAAGATACAAATTATTACAAAAATATGTAAGTAGGAAGTATCATATATATTAATATCTTTCAAATTAAACTATATACCATAGAAAATACATGAAAATTTTAGTTTTGAAATTTGATTTGAACCATTTTTTTGATAAAATCTTTGAACAAATACTGACAACTTAATATTTAAAATTTAAAATTTGTATTGAATGTTTATAAAAATTATAAATTACAAAAACTTTTAAAAACATAGAACAATGAAAATTTTGTTATCATCGATTTATTTTTTATTATAAAAAAATACAACTGAGTAGAACGCATTATTTAACATATATCAATTTTTTAAAAAATATACTATTTATCTATGTGTATATTATGTAAATTTAATTATATAAAATAGAAAATAAAAAAAAAGTGATCGTTTGGATTAATAAAATTTATTTACGTATTCACACCAATTTAATTATATAAGTAATAGTTATTGGCTTTTTATTATCCAATCTATATATTATTTATAATATATGCATAAAATAATATATATATACAATATTCATCATGCGTAAGGCGCGGATCTTAATCTAGCATATATATATATATAAAGTTGGATTTTTCCTTTCTTCTCACAAGTGGCATGGGGATATTGGACACGTGTCATCTATATATATATTTTTTACATTTTAGATCATTCTTCTTTGAGATTATTGCAGTTTGGCCAAGTGCTTTCAAATAGTGCACTATCTAATCTTTTTCGAACTATCTATTATTTTATGAAGTTTGATAATCTATTTTATTGTTCACTAAAATTAAAGATGAATAAAAAAATAAATAAAATAATAAAAATATGTTTTACATATTTAATTTATTCACAATAAAAATAACATAATTTTTTGTTATTTTAGTATTTTTACCCTTTTCTATTATTTAATTTACAAATTATATATTTATTTAACTATTAAAAATATAAAATGAACAAAGTAATATGAAGAAATTAGAGTGCAATACATAATCTAAACATAAAATTTGCACAGTCACAGAGAAAAAACAAAATACTATAGTAACACTAACTCGATAAAAGTTTGGAACTGAAAAACTATCAACAAAGAAGATTAAACTATTTCATCTTACCATAGAATGTCTTGGTTAGAACAAGCAGATGTAAAAAAAAAGATAAAATATGAGACAAAGCAATCTCCAGAACACAAAGGATCGCGATCAAGCACCATCGCAAAACAAAAAAACAACAAAAACGGGTTAGAGAAAGAATAATCATCGGAAGAACAAAGTCATCACTGAACAAAAAGACGCATGTCTAAAGCACCGGAAGCACAACCACCAGGGAAGAGATAAGAATTACCGCACAAATTAAACAAACATATACAATGCGCTCATGCCAGCGAAGAACTACAAAACTCTGAATAGAAGAAACCAAAGTTACAAAAGACTAACTCCACACACCTACACCAAGAGATGCATGAAAAAAAGATAAACAACTTGAGTGGAAGAGAATGGAAACCAACCACCGAGAAACCAAAGCTTAAGCTTGAGACCATAAACAACCTTCCAAGCGCACAAAGCATACACAAAGGAAAACACTATCCAAACATGGAGTAACAAATATGGTGAAAAGGAGAGCCACCAGAGACGTCATCAACGATGAAAGGTGCAACGAGAAGAGAAAACAAAGAGATAAAATGACATCAACAAACCGTGGAGCCGTCCTTGAGCTATGAAAGAACATAAAAATCAGATCACCAAAAAACAGATCTTGAAAACCAAGACGAGCAGAGACTATTGACGGTAAACCAGCGACGAGGAAAACAACATCAATGAGAACTAAACTTTGACCCAACCCAACATGATGTAGTTTCTAACCTTATCCAAAACCTAAGAAAAAAGAGGATCAATATTGACCGAAATAACATACAACGCCGTAAGAAATAATCGCACAGCATGGAACTAATATGTCTGATCTATAACAAATACTAGATAATCTCACAAAAAAAAGGTGAGGAAAAACAAGAGTACAAAGGTGAGTCTTTTCTTAGTGATGGTGAGAAACACTGCACACTAGAGAGGTAAACGAAATACATAGATGGTGATGACTCATGGTTAAAAAATGGGGGGAGAGTGCAAAAACATCTAAGAAGAGTAATGTTCAAAAATATGAAAAATTAAAATACAATTTTGACGCCGTTAATCTTAGAATCAACAAATGCCTAAAGACAGAGTTATTGAAATTCAATATGTTTTACATCAGAAACTCACTTCAACACTAACAAGTAATATTATACATACAACAACACATTATTAAAAAGACAAACACATAATATATTAACTTATTACGTACTATTACATAACATAATAAAACATCAAATAATGCTATTCACAAAGACCACATGATTATATCATCTAAAAAATCATATTTAATACCAATAAAACAAAATTACGCGCGAATCGCGGATACCCCTGGTATATATATATATGGGTTATTGACTTATTGTATTTAGTTATTTACAGTTTCGTCAGCTAAGATTAACTATAAGGAATTTTCACATTAATTGGTATGTTGTTTCTGTGAATGAAACAACTTAAATCTGAATACATCATCCAATTTTAAACAGTTTAACATCTATCAATAAAGATGATGTAAAAAGACGTTTTTCAACAAATAATATATTTATTGAAAGATATAGTTCGATTTAAGTTTGTCCTAGCGTTGTGTATATCCATGCAGATATTTTTTATTTTATCAATGCATAATTTTCATATAAGCACAAAACCTTTGAATTTACGATTTATGTAATAGTGTTTTATATTGTGAACTTTATAATCTTACAATTTATGATTTTTATTCGACATTATTAGTATATAGTGATTTGTTGTATACATTTCACTTTGTTATTAATTGTTATTACTTAATAATAAACTTTTTATTTCGGTATAATAAATTCAATATATGAAATAATTATATAGAGAATCTTTAAAAAAAAATGTTTTTTAATTTCTACAGTTTGCATACAATACGTTTTTAAAACTTATTAGGGGGGGGGGGGGGTTTTGGAACTTTGAAAATTTTGAGATTATATTGTTATTGGTTTTGGATTTCAAAAATCTTAATAGAATTCATTGTTATTGGTTTAAAAAAATTCAGAATCCATTCAAATTTCTTGCTATTCAAAAAGTTTAGTTATCATTGATTCTATAATTCTAATTAAATCTAGTGTTATTGGGAGACGAATTCTATTCATTTTTACTCATAAGATTCAACTTTCAAAATATCATATGGTATCCATGTGATTTTCAAAATCCATGTGATAAAAAACTAGAAAACAAAATAGTTATACTTACCAAAAATATATTGCACTTTAAATCTAAATTATATGTCCAAAATTATAATCTAGTATATTTTATATACTCTTACATTTTCGAATATATAATTATTTTATATTGTTTTATCATTTTTGAATATATAATTATATTTATATATATATATATATATATATTAAAAATAGTTTTTAAAAGCATTTTTAAATTTTAAAAATAAAATTTGACAAAAAAATTTGAAAAATCAAATAAATTGTTTAAAAATTACAAAAGTTCGAGTTTAAAAACATATAATTCAAAATTAAAAAAAAATATTTTATTATTTATATATATATATATAAAGCAAGAGATAAAATAGTCTTTTGCCTTTTTAATGAAACCTCTTTCGATCAGTTTTCTCTTTGAGTGTTCTTTTTATAACAAAAACTAAAAAAAAAACTATTTAAGAAAATTGTTTAGTTTTGTATGTATCACTATTATTATTTTTTAATTTGAAAGAAAAAATAGATATCACGTTATATGATTTAGAAAAAAATAAATTATATATTTAATTTACAAAAAAAATGATAGAAAAATGGTAATACAAATTACTGAAAATCTATACCAATTTAAAAAAGTTATGATCAAATTTCATAAGTCAATGTATATAAATTTTCACAATCGACATACTTTTTAAAATTTATCAATTTTTAAATTCACAAACTTTATACAAATTCATCTCCCAATAACCCCCCTATGTTGTACTATATAAATGATATTTTTTAGGAACATTTATATTTGGGGAAATTACATGTTTACCACTTTCATGCTACTACTTTTCATTTTTACCACCACTAAAAGAACATTTTCAAAAATATCTTCTTCATTAAGCGGCAAAAGTCATATGCCCTTGTTCTTTATATATATAATAAATAAATCTTTAAATAAATAAAAATCTAAAAAAATAAAAAATATATTTTTTTAATTTTTTTGCCGAATTATACTATTTCGAAATTCAAACCCTAAACCCTAAAACTCAACTCTAAACCCTAAACCATCTATCCTAAACCCTATTTTTTTTGAAATACGAACCCTAAACCCTAAACCATCAATCGTAAACCCCATTTTTTTTTTTTGAAATACGAACTCTAAACCCTGAAACATCAACTCTAAACCCTAAACCCCGAAACATCAACTTCTAAACCCTAAACCCTAAACCTTCAACTGTAAACCCTAAAAGATCAACTCTAAACCCTAAACCCTAAACTTCAACTCTAAACTCTAAAGCATCAACACTAAACCCTAAACTATCAACACTAAACCCTAAAAAGTAAACTCTAAACCTTAAACCCTAAAAAATTAACCCTAAACCCTAAAACATCAACTCTAAACCCTAAAC
>NC_027749.1:10829899-10833181 GCF_000695525.1 Brassica oleracea var. oleracea | reverse complement strand
TAGAGTTGATGTTTTAGGGTTTAGATTTGAAGGTTTAGGGTTTTAGGGTTTAGGGTTCTAATTTAAGAAAAATAAGGTTTAGGGTTAATGTTTAGGGTTTAGAGTTGATGTTTTAGGGTTTAGATTTGAAGGTTTAGAGTTTAGGGTTTAGAGTTGATGTTTCGGGGTTTAGGGTTTAAAGTTGATGTTTCATGGTTTAGGGTTTAGAGCTGATGATTTAGGGTTTAAAGTTGATGTTTTAAGTTTAGATTTAGGGTTTACGTTTGGGGTTTAAAGTTGATGTTTTGGGGTTTAGAGTTGATGTTTAGGGTTTAGGGTTTAGGGTTTGGGGTTTAGAGTTGATGTTTCGGGGTTTAGGGTTTTTACCGTAGGTTTTTTTTGTCAAAGTTAATCAAAGAGTGATAAATGTGTTTTACCCTTCATTAACAATTAGGGTAAAAGTGGTTAGTGTAAACATGAAAGTGGTAATTTGAAAGTGGTATTTTTGGTCATTAAAGATGAGAGTAAAAGTGATTAGTGGTATTTGGAAAATAGTATTTTTGGCAATTTTTCTTTATATTTCCATGTTATTCTTTTAAAATGTACTATATTCTATCATTTTAGTATTTTGCAAGATTTTATAAGCTCATACATTTTTCTGTTTAAATAATATTGCCTTATTATTTTAGTAAATTATATATATAGTAGAAACTATCATATTATTTCAGTAAATTTTATCAATATAAAATATTTTTTGGATGTTATGGTATTAAAAAAAATTATTTTTCATTACTAAATTAAATTTTAAATTTTTTTATTTTATTTTCATAACATAATTTGGATTTTTCGTGCTTCATTTCAAAATTATATTTTAAAATCTATGTTTTTATCTTTTGTAAAATTTGGAATATTATCATTTTGAGTTTGGAATATTTATTTACAAAATTGTATATTTGGTCAAGAAAATTTGGAAACTTACAATATTATTTTTCAGTTTGTAAAATTATAAGACTTTTGAACTTTTTGTTGCTAGATTAGTTCATTAAAAATATTTGAATTTTTGTAAGATTTTTCATATTTTTTCAATAGATTTGTTATAGTTAAAATAGAAATTAAATTTATAATTAAACTGATTTGTCATTAATATATTTAATGAATTATTAAAATTTCAAAGTTTTCTAATAGTTTATTTTTTAAATAATACATGAACGAAAAGTGATGACAAAAAAAAATACATGAACGAAAATTTAGTTATATACTATATTTTGTATATAATCATTTTTAGATAATATATTGTTGTGAGTTTCAAAATAGGTTAATTTACCAATTTAATATATTTTCATATTTATATTTTAATATAAGAGGTAATTTGGTGAAAAACCATAAAATAGCATGAATTTTTTATATAATAAAATTTTAACTAAAATTAATTTATAAAATATTATATTACTAATTACAAATTAGTTAATGCATATTTAAAAAGAAATATCTAAAAATTTAGTAGGATTTTTTTAGATTTGTTTTTAACATATTTTGTTATACCCAAAACTAAAGTTCAAATTTATATTTAAAATTAATTTATTATTAGTATCATTATTAATTATTGAGAAATTTTAAAATATAATATCTTGATTGGTTCATGCAAATAGTCAAATATGTCATATTAAGTATTTAAACGGTCCTATTATAGCCTGTCATCATTAGATAAAAGTAGTGATTCTTTTCTAATAAAATAATCTTATTATGTAACTACAAAATAATTTTAATATTTTTTTTTAAAATAGTTCAATTTTTAAAAAATTACATAAAATAGTAATTTTTGTTCTAATAGGTAAGATATCTTGTAATCCTTAAAGAATATAACCAGGTGTCATTCTGGAATATGTTAGTTAATCTTTTGGAGTTTTTGCCAAAACTAACCCACAACTTGATTTTAATCCCAAACCTATACCCAAACTTGAATCAAATGCAAAACTAACCTAAAAGCCTAGTGAAATTACAGCTCAACCCCTTGTGACCAAACAAAAAAATAGAAGCCATTTTTACGAATATAGCCCCAGTAAATCGTCTGAGTCGTCTGAGATGTTGGAAGTCGTCTGGACGACTGAAGTTTAAGTCGTCTGGTACCAGTTTATTTTAAAAATAATTTATAAATCTTGTAAAAAAATATTTTGATGCGTGAAAAATAAAAATCAAGTAATTATAAACAGTTTTAAGTGATATAAATTAAGATATGATAAAATTGATTTGTTTTGAAGATAGATGAGTGGAAGTAGTGAATCATGAAATACTTTGGTTTAGGAGTTTGGCAAACATATGTTGTAGTATTGTATGTATTGTTAGGGTTAGATTTTGGAAAACTAAAATGTTTTTTTCAAAAATTAGTTTTCACCTATAGTAAACACTTTTCAAGTTTGATTTGATTTTATGAAGTCATTAATTAGATAATTAAGTTTAGGGGTTATGTTTAGGGTGTGGACGACTTATATTTCAGTCGTCTGGTGAAGAAATTAAAACAGACGACTCGTCCAGAAGAGTTTAATATTTTTAGCGGAAAATTAAATATTTTTAGCGGGAAACTAAAATACAAGACTTTCCAGACGACTTACAAGTAAGCCGTCTGGTTTAAATTATTTAAGCGGGAAAATAATTTTTTTAAAAAATTTTAGGCGGGAATATTTGGACGACTTACATGTAAGTCATCTGTTTTAATTTCTTCACCAGACGACTGAAATGTAAGTCGTCCGAGTAAATTATTCAACAGACGACTGAAATATAAGTCGTCCACACCCTAAACATAACCCCTAAACTTAATTATCTAATTAAAGACTTCATAAAATCAAATCAAACTTGAAAAGTGTTTACTATACACATAAATAAACACATATAGGTGAAAACTAATTTTTGAAAAAAACATTTTAGTTTTCCAAAATCTAACCCTAACAATACATACAATACTACAACATATGTTTGCCAAACTCCTAAACCAAAGTATTTCATGATTCACTACTTCCACTCATCTATCTTCAAAACAAATCAATTTTATCATATCTTAATTTATATCACTTAAAACTGTTTATAATTACTTGATTTTTATTTTTCACGCATCAAAATATTTTTTTACAAGATTTATAAATTATTTTTAAAATAAACCGGTACCAGACGACTTACACTTCAGTCGTCCAGACGACTTCCAACATCTCAGACGACTCAGACGATTTACTAGGGCTATATTCATAAAAATGGCTTCTGTTTTTTTGTTTGGTCACAAGGGGCTGAGATGTAATTTCACTAGGCTTTTAG
>NC_027749.1:10817599-10828823 GCF_000695525.1 Brassica oleracea var. oleracea | reverse complement strand
AATCAAAATCTTGGGTTTTTTTAGCTCATTGTGGAGAGAAAGTGAGAGATATGTTGTGTTTAGTTCACAAGAATGGAAAAAGAAGAAGGGTAAATCGATTTTGGGAGCATTAAGAGCTTCAAATTGGTTGTTCATGGTGGTTGTGGTATTGATGACAATGGCAATCTTGTAATTACTTGAAGATGATGAGGGTGAGAGAGTAAAAATGTCATTTTCGAAAAAAAAAAGAAAAAAAAAATTGATGGCATTTTCGTAAATTATATGAACTTGTGGGGTGAATAGGGCAAAACCAATTTTCAAAAAAAAAAGAGGTTAGTTTTGTGTTTGACTTTAAGTTATAGGTCAATTCTGCAAAAAGCCCTAATCTTTTTTCAAATAGCAACATGCAGAAATCCTCAAAATATGGGTCTATAGTTTTGCATTTGTTTCTTTTTTTAATCATCTGCAATTATATTGATAGAAGCTTTTGACTCCTATGGCATTAATTTATATGTCATGGTCTTTTTTAATGGTACAGAAGTATTTAATCACTTTTTCACCTGATCAGCTTGCCGACTGCTGAATAATTGAATCTTCAGAGCATCATAATCAAAGAAACTCTGAGACCTATCATTATCGGCGCCTCTTAATAGGGTCTCTTAGTTTAATTATGAGTTAAAAAAAATAGCAATAAACATAAGGGACGCCTCTTAATTAGGCTACACAAGTGACGCCTCTTGTAACCCACGTCATCTCCTCCGCTTCCATCTCCCTCTATTCTGCGTTCCTCCATTTTCTACGAAATTAATCATCGATCAAAAGTGGTTCAATCGATGAACAAAACTATGAAATTGGATGTGAATCTATGGATTAATAAAAGAGAAAGAAAAAAAAGAGAGTCTTTTCTCTTTCTTCTGCGAGAGAGAGAGAGAGAGGGGAACAGAGCTCTCTGATAATGGCGAACTTGAGCTTAACAGAGCTCTAACAGTCGACTCCTCTCCTCCAATCTAGGAGGAAGAACCCAAAACGCAGAGATTCGACCCAGGCGCCCTTCCTCCGTTACGCAGGTGAGAGATGTCGCGATCGTGTTTGCGTTGGCTGCTGGAGCTGCTTACCTCAACAATTGGCTTGTTTGGCCTCTCTATTGGTTTGCTCAAGGAACCATGTTCCGGGCTTTCTTCGTTCTTGGCCTCTATTCTTGTCCCTTACCATGGCTGGTTCGTTTTGCTTTCAAACCTATCTCTGGAAAGCAACTTGCTGATTATTTTGTCTTCTACATGTTTAATTATATGGCCTTTGATTGATCTGCAGGAGAATTAGCCACAGAACTCACCACCAAAACCATGGACATGTTGAGAACGACTAATCTTGGCATCCTGTAAGTTGCTTTCTTGTTGTCTTGTTCCAGTGTTTTTGTGTTTCTTAGATGAAGTTGCGCAAGTTGCCTGTCCAATCAGAAGTTGACATGTGGCAAAGTTTTGTAAAAAAATAATAATATAAAAAAAATAATGTATGGTTTATTTTCTGAAACAGAAATCTAAATCCCCGAATTTTCTCCTATAATCAAAATGATCTTGTATATGTACTTTCCAATCATGCCACGATTTCAATAGGTTTGAACTTTTTAATAAATTGGAAGAAATAAAATCCATCTTTGATCAACTTCTTTCGCTCTGGTTCTATATCTTCTTCATGCAAGCATGCTTCAACGAGAAAGGCTTTGTTCTGATCCGTGAAACTCCTCTTACTTGGTCTTTCTTCAAGGTTTGGTTCTAAATTCAAACCATGTGCACTGAAAGTCCTCATTAATTAAGCAACAAAATTTTAACTTTGGCATTATTAGGCAAACCATATGTCTTTGCCTTTGTCTTATTATTTTCTTTACAGCTGCTGTGTACGAGTCAGCTAAACATTGCTCCGTTACTCCACTCCAGTATTAAATCATGCCAGGTCAGTGCAATATTGTTATTTGACTACTTTTCCTTCCAATTACGTTGGATTACTTCTTGATTTTAGTTGTGCCGCAAGATCTCAGATTTCTAAACTCTGATGCATCACCTGTTGATAAGCTTGAATAACTTGAGATACAAGTTTCCTATTCTAATTGAGTTATGTTTATCTATAAAGAATAGGAAATATCTAGTTTTGTTAATCCTAATGAGCTTAGGATAATTAGAGGGTTATATAAAGGTTATGCAAGAGTGTTGCATAGTGTGAGAGTTTTATGAGTTTGTGAGAGTCTTAGTTTTGAGTGATTTTCTAAGACATTGAGAGTTCAATAAAACAAGAGTTTCCTGTTGAGTTTATATTCTTGTGATCTTAAGGTTTGATATCGAGCTATACGAGTTCTATACGGATTCTATATTTGGTATCAGAGCATTACGGAGACGATCCTAACGAGCGTTCGACATGGGAGATATAACAACGATTGTGAAACCTAAAGTGGGAGGAGGTCCTTCCTCGATTAGTTGTCCAATGCTAACGTCAACTAATTATACAGTTTGGGCAATGAGGATTAAGGTTTTACTAAAGGTGCACAAAGTATGGGAGGTAATTGACGAGGAATCATCGGATAGTGAGAAGAACAACTTGGCTACAGCTTTACTCTTCCAGTCGATACCCGAAGTATTGATTTTGCAGGTAGGAGAGCTAAGTTCAGCAAAACAAGTCTGGGAGGCAATAAAAGCAAGGCACATGGGTGCAGATAGAGTTCGTGAAGCTCGCCTACAGACACTAATGGCGGAATTTGACCGCTTAAAGATGAAAGATACAGAAACAATTGATGACTTCGTCGGCAAGTTATCCGAGATCTCGTCCAAAGCTGCTTCTTTAGGAGATAATATTGAAGAATCAAAGCTTGTCAAGAAGTTTCTTAAGAGTCTTCCACGGAAAAAATATATCCATATTGTAGCCTCTTTAGAACAAGTTCTTGATCTCAAAACAACAACATTTGAAGACATAATTGGGCGTCTTAAAGCATATGAGGAGCGAGTTGCAGAAGAAGAAGAGATCCAAGAAGATCAAACCAAGCTGATTTATGCAAACTCTGAGCATCAAAGTCATTCGAACAACAGCTACAGAGGTAGAGGACGAGGTGGACGATTCTCCAATAGGGGGAGAGGTCGAGGACGTTATAACTACAATTATGAACGTGATATGACCAAAATAACTTGTTTTCGATTCGATAAAACCGGTCACTTCGCCATGGATTGTCCAGACAGATTGCTTAAGCTACAAGAAACAAGTGAAACCAAAGATGAAGGAACACAAGAGGCAGAGGACTTGATGGTACACGAGATAATTTTTCTTAATGAGAAGAATATCCATCTAAGCGACTTCGAGACCAACTCAGTAGGAGAAAAAATATCTGGTATCTAGACAACGGCGCAAGCAACCACATGACAGGAAACCGAGATTACTTCAAACACATCAACGAAACCATCACGGGAAAGGTTAGGTTTGGCGACGATTCGCATATCGATATTAAAGGCAAAGGACCAGTTATATTTCTAAGCAAGAATGGAGAGAAAAGGATCCTAGCCGATGTGTATTACATACCTAATTTGAGGAGCAACATCATTAGCCTCGGACAAGCAACGGAGTCAGGCTGTGATGTGAGAATGAGAGACGATTACCTCACGATACATGACAAGGAGGGAAGGTTGATAACGAGAGCCAAACGTTCGCAGAACAGGTTATATAAAGTATGTTTAAACCGTGATGATGCAAAGTGTCTTCAGTCTGTAAGCATAACCGAAGCTGAGAAGTGGCACGCAAGACTAGGACACATAGGGAGAGATTCAATGAGTACAATGATCAAGCGCGATCTCGTTATTGGCATACCTAAGATATCAATCGAGAAGGAGACATGCTCTTCATGCTTACTTGGTAAGCAAACAAGAACAGTATTTCCTAAAGCAAGTTCTTTTCGAGCAAGCAGTGTACTGGAGCTTATACATGGGGATCTTTGTGGACCCATTACGCCTTCACACCATCAAACAAGCGATACATCTTCGTGCTTATTGACGACCACTCGCGTTACATGTGGTCGATCTTACTTATGGAAAAGAGTGAAACATTTGGAAAGTTCAAAAAATTCAAAACAATAGTCGAACAAGAGACAGGAGGTATGATCAAAACTCTCAGGACTGATCGTGGTGGCGAGTTCTTATCAAAAGAATTCCAAGAGTTCTGCGAAATCAACGGCATATCAAGACACTTAACTGCCCCATACTCACCTCAACATAATGGGGTAGTTGAGAGAAGGAACAGAACTCTTTTAGGAATGACCAGGAGCATTCTTAAGCATATGAGCATGCCAAATTATTTGTGGGGAGAGGCTGTGAGGCATGCTACATATCTTATCAACAGGGTTAGAACAAGAGTATTAATCACACAAACGCCATACCAAGTCTACAAGAAGAAGAAGCCAAATGTGGAACACATACGCGTGTTTGGATGTATTGGTTACGCTAAGATAGAAGCACAACATCTGAAGAAACTGGACGATAGATCACGAAAGCTAGTCCACCTTGGAACCGAGCCAGGATCTAAAGCTTATAGATTACTTGATCCCATAAACCGAAGAGTGGTGGTAAGTAGAGACGTGGTTTTCAACGAGAATCTCAGCTGGGACTGGAAAACACTTGAAGCAAATAGCGAACCAGGAATGTTCAAACTCACATTCGAAAATTTTGGAAACTGTGGTATCAGTAAGGATGATGATGGCGAAGATACAAAAGAAGCGAGCGACAATGGCACCGAGGAAGAAGAAGATACTCCTGTTAATGAAGACGAAGAAGCTCCCGACCGTATTATACTGAGAAGGTCATTAAGAGAGACCAAAAAACCGGGACACTTGGATGACTACATATTACTAGCAGAGTTTGACAGCGAGCGTTTGTTGTTAACTGTCAATGATGAGCCATGGGATTATAATGAGGCTAAAGAAGAGAAGGTATGGAGAGATGCCTGCCAAGATGAAATCACATCTATCATTAAAAACAAGACATGGGATTTAGTAGATCTTCCGAGTGGAGCAAAGGCGATTGGTCTTAAATGGGTGTTTAAGATAAAAAAGAACTCAGATGGAAGTATCAACAAGTTTAAAGCAAGGCTTGTGGCAAAGGAATACATTCAGAGGCATGGCGTCGACTATGAGGAAGTGTTTGCGCCGGTAGCACGCATCGAGACTGTCCGTTTCATACTTGCCTTAGCAGCATCGAATGGGTGGGAAGTTCATCACTTAGATGTCAAGACAGCTTTTCTTCACGGTGACCTAAAGGAAGAGGTTTATGTTTCGCAGCCTGAAGGATATGTGATCAAAGGTCAAGAGACTAAAGTATACAAGTTGAAAAAGGCACTTTACGGTTTGAAACAGGCACCAAGAGCGTGGAACGAGAAGTTGAATAAGGTGCTAGAGCAACTCTGTTTTTCTAAATGCTCAAAGGAACCTGCGGTGTATAGAAGCCGAGAGAAGGATCATGTTCTTCTTATTGCCGTTTATGTCGATGATTTGCTCGTTACCGGAACAAGCTGTGCATCAATACCTGAATTCAAGGCAAGAATGTCAACAAAATTTGAGATGAGTGACTTGGGAAGATTGACCTATTATCTAGGGATCGAGGTGTGTCAAACTGAGAATGGAATCACCTTGAAACAAGAAAGATATGCAAGAAAGATTTTGAGCGAAGCTAAGATGGAGGACTGCAACGCCATTCACGCACCAATGGATCCAGGTCTGAGATTGTCTAAAGGGGAAGAAGAGAAAAGTATCGATGAAACAGAGTATAGAAGAAACATTGGTTGCCTTAGATACCTTCTCCATACTCGACCAGATCTTTCGTATTGCGTTGGGGTTTTAAGTCGATACATGCACTCTCCAAAGGAGTCTCACGGAGCGGCTTTGAAGCAAGTTCTCCGTTACTTGCAGGGAACATTAACATATGGGCTCACTTTCAGAAGAACAGAGGAGACAAAGGTGACTAAGCTTATAGGATACAGTGATAGCTCGCATGCCATTGATGAAGATGATGGTCGCAGCACTGCGGGACACGTTTTCTATATTAAAAACAGTCCGATAACTTGGTGCTCCCAAAAACAGGAGACTGTGGCTCTATCATCTTGCGAAGCCGAGTTTATGGCGGCAACTGAGGCAGCTAAGCAAGCAATTTGGCTGCAAGACCTATATGGTGAAATCACTGGAAGATCGCTTGAAAGGGTGATGGTTCGGATAGACAACAAATCGGCCATTGCTCTTACGAAGAATCCGGTGTTCCATAGACGAAGTAAACACATACATAGGCGATACCACTTCATAAGAGAATGTGTTGAGAATGATCTTATTGAAATTGAGCATGTTCCTGGGAATGAACAAAGAGCTGACATTCTGACGAAAGCACTTGGAAGAATCAAGTTCAAGGAAATGAGAAGCCTTATTGGAGTTCAAGATTTGAAGAATGAAGAGTTCAAGCTTAAGGGGGAGAATGTTGATAAGCTTGAATAACTTGAGATACAAGTTTCCTATTCTAATTGAGTTATGTTTATCTATAAAGAATAGGAAATATCTAGTTTTGTTAATCCTAATGAGCTTAGGATAATTAGAGGGTTATATAAAGGTTATGCAAGAGTGTTGCATAGTGTGAGAGTTTTATGAGTTTGTGAGAGTCTTAGTTTTGAGTGATTTTCTAAGACATTGAGAGTTCAATAAAATAAGAGTTTTCTGTTGAGTTTATATTCTTGTGATCTTAAGGTTTGATATCGAGCTATACGAGTTCTATACGGATTCTATATCACCTTCTCCTCTATTTGGTTTAAAAGAGTTAATTAACCAGAAGATCAAACATATAATTTGGATTTGTGTTTGCTTTGACCAGAAATATGTTGAAAGCAGCGTACATGCTACTGCTTTTATCTGGGAATGGTGTTAGCTTAATATGGAAAGCGATCATGATTAGGAGCAACCTTAGGGCATGATTATTGAGGGTCCTTGCTTTTGGGTCCTTAATACATATATATTTGTATGTATATATTATATATACGTATATAATTACGGGCTAAGAACTTTACGGAAACCCAAACCGAAAGTTCATTTATATTTGTATGTATATATTATATATACGTATATAATTACGGGCTAAGAACTTTACGGAAACCCAAACCGAAAGTTCATTTATATTTGTATGTATATATTATATATGCGTATATAATTGCGGGCTAAGGACTTTACAGAAACCCAACCGAAAGTTCCTTAGCATATATAATATATACATACAAATATATGTGTATTAAGGACCCAGGAGCAATGACCCAAATAATCATGCCCGACCCTATATTTTCTACACATGGCTGAAGGGTGAGATGGTACGAGATAATATATTCTATTTATTTGAAGTTAATACCCTTCCACATATATTTGATGCAGAATCATCAAACCGTAACTCTCCCGCAGTATTTTGAAGGCCATGGAAAGTAATGTTTCTTTTACTCATTGTAACTTAATCATATGCTATTTTCATGTTCGTCACATCTCACAACTTAAGAAATCGTTGCTACAGTTCTTCACTTTCTTCCTTGTGGTAAAGTATATAAATTACTATTCTTTCATATATCCCTTTGTAGTTAAAGTAGCAAGAGAATTATGAGTCTGATCTAGGATACATGAGGTAGCGCCAAAGAAGATTAACTGCCCAAAACACATGATATCTACTAACCAGCCTCTAATTACCAAAGTAATATCTTTTTCTAATGCATATATACATATGAATTTTATCTATGTAGGTTTAGTCACTATATATATAGGAGGTGCGACTAGCCATCATTTGAATTTATTTCCACTCTCATTGCAGTTTGATCACTGATCAGAAATGGGAAGGTTACACGATCTGATTGGTAGTAGAGGCACCATCGACATGGGGATACACTTACAGCCATAGTCGGAGAAGTCTTATGCACCCATAGGAGATGAAGACATCGAGCTCCTTTTCTCATTCAGCTTGAGGTTGAAATAAATAAAAAAACGAAACTTCATGCCTGAGATTGAGGACATTCAGCTCTGGAAGAAGAAGGAGGACAGCTACAACGATAGGTTCTCATCAAAAAATACTTGGCATCAGATTCGGGAAGTGACAGTACAATGCTCGTGGAGTCAGAGTATGTGGTTTTCACATTCAACGCCAAGGTATGCCTTTCTTATGTGGTTAACGAACCTCACTTACAGACTTTACTCCATCATAAATTAAGCAGCAATTACATATACAACCCCGCGCAAGCGCGGGGTCCTGCCTCTAGTTTATATAATGTTTCTGTAACTGTAGATGTCTGAGAAAATCTACAAGAGTTTAGACAAACCCACTCGGTTCTTTAGATTTACACTGCCTCTTGTGATGGTTGCTACCCTTTCTACTTGGTAATTGAAGTGGGTTTCAATCAAAGTAGTTAGCTTTTCAGCAAAGTTCAAAACTTCTTAAGAAATTTGTCATAAAGAGTTTCAAAAGACTAGTTTTAGGGGCAATGGCTTTAGTACTAAACTTCAATGTTATAATGTTTCTTGTAATGATCTTTCATTAGTAGTGAAATCATGGGTGTTTAAGTGTTTTTGTTTAAGGTTTGACGAGTTGTTTCTTATGTTGTGTTTGTTGTTTGTTGTTTAGATCTTATGTTTCATGTTCTTGTTCTTATGTTACATGTTATTGCATCTGGTTATTGATTCATCTTTGTCTTTCAGGTCAAGAATAGAGTCAAAGAATGGAGCATTGGGAGTTTTCTTGTGTCACGGAGTGGAGGAAGTCTTATAATTTTCTGTCATGTTGTCTTGTAGCATTGGGAGTAAGCTTGTAGTTTTCTGTCGTGGAGGAAGTCTTGTAGTTTTCAGTCACGTTTGATCACACACATATTCTCTCATTCTCAACCAACCAAGATCATCTTGTGTAGACATGTTTTTCATAAAATGTTTAAATTTTTTTTAAGAACTCTTAATTAAGAAACTTGCATTGGAGATGGTAAATATTAAAATATCTTAGCTATGTCTCTTAAGTCACTTTACTACTTAAAAACTATTAAAAATAATTAAGACACCCTAATAAGAGCTTTGGGATAATGATAGAGAGAATGTCAGTTTTGAGTACCTAAAAGAAACAATATCAATTATATTTTAATGGATGAATATTTCAAAGGGATAATTTGAAAATTACTCTAATAATAGTTTAAAATTTGAAAATTACACCTTATTTTTTATTTTTTTGAAAAGTACACTTTGTTAAATATGAAAAAAACATTTTTATCCAGATTTAATATTTTTATTAATTACAAAAAAAAATTCGAAATTATTAATAACTATAATATTATAATTTTTTTCTAACATCTGTTTCAAAAGCTTTGTTATATTCTCTCTCACTTTCCTAAAACTAATGTTTGTCATGAGACATTAGAATGTGTGCATTTCAAAAAAAAAAAATCACATGATTCTTGCTTCTTTCTCAGTTGAATGACATTTGTGGCCTGTGAGACTGTGATAGTGAGCGTCAAACATTCTCAGGTGACATGTATCAATACAAGTGCAGCTATAAAATGTTGATCTGCAAATGTACCATAAACTCCACTCTCAACTTCTTGCAGGTTTCTAGAGTATTCTTATTTGGAGTCTCTGATTTCTACTACTGTGTTTTATACATTGGTAAAAGCAATCGATAGTTTGGTAAAAGTGAAATATATGAAAACCATGAAAGTGATTCAGAAATCTTCTCTGTAATTTATTTTTATATATGTTGATGTATCCAAGAGTTAAAATTTTTGTTTTGTATCTGCTCTTTATATAAAGGACCATTTAATAAAGCTTCATGATTTGTTGGAGAAAAGATATTACGAAAAAAGAAGAAGAAGATGAGACGATGTTGGGTGTTCTCCTTTTTTCAAACAAATAATTATTTAAAAAGATACTATAATTATAGATATTTCTTTTTTAAAAATTATTTTCGTTAAAAAATGTTAATTTAAATAATAAAACATTAATAATAGTATTGAATATTTAGATTGGATATTTTAGTAAATTCATATATAAAGAAGTGTATATTTCAAAAAACTTAAATCCTGGTGTAATTTTCAAATTAAAATCTCATATAAGTCTATTTTTCCAAATTTTCCTTATTTCAAATGTTAAGTTACTCATCCAAATATATTTCAAATGAAATCATTTAGGATATTTTAGATGATTATTTTAACATTTATAATACTAATCCATTACGATTTACGAGTATCTAATTCATGAGCTTGCTTTTATATGATACCCGACAGGAGAAATTAGTTGCGCATCGTCTATCTTATACTTGATTGATGAGGAAGATCGACATGGAGGTCACCTAACCTATTTATATTTTATTAATTTCTAAAACAAAACTAGTCACAAAAATTAAACATATCTATGTAGAAAACGTTTTACTACATACAGAATTAGAAGCCAATTTCTTATAAACATTTTATTTCAGTAGTTTAGTGAGGATTCATTAATATTTGTACATTATGAAAATATTTTTAATATGACAATAGAATACTCATGGGATTAATCTTCATAAACGGTTTAAAGTAACGTAAGTATAACTATCCTACATGAAATTACATACATATAAAGAATATAAAATTGTGTGTTGTGAAATCAGTAACTACAATAGAATAATAAATTATACGTATAATAAATTACTGTTAAAAAACAATTACTGCTAAAATGGAGAGAGTAAACTAAACATACCTCATGTTTCTATATAAGGCACATCAAGTCTTGTATCTCTAGTAATCCCCTATATATTAATTGAAAAGCATTTAAAAAATTAGAATCTTAATTTTGTATTAATTAAAAAAAACTTCAAATCCTAGGTGACACTCTAAATGCCTTCTAAATTCTATTTCAAAGAATTCTAGAGCATCTAATATAAAGTATAGTTTAATCTAATGGTGTCACATTGTTTCATAATTATATAACACTAGAGAACATTATATTAACCAAAAATATATGAAGTGTGTATTCTTTCCTTAAATAAAAGATACGGAATTACCTAATATGATTTACATATATATGACAATTAATGATTATGAATAATAAAGATTTGATAACAATTTTTGCATCTTTCTTCATTTTTGTTTAAATTTATATTATTAAAAAAATTAAACAATCACATTAACCATATAATAAAAAAATTAGATTTTTCTTATATGTTATATTTTGGATTTTTTAAAATGACTTTAAATTACAAAA
>NC_027749.1:10796792-10816490 GCF_000695525.1 Brassica oleracea var. oleracea | reverse complement strand
TTAGATTTTTTCTTATATGTTATATTTTGAATTTTTTAAAATGACTTTAAATTACAAAAATGAGGAAATCTTATATGTTATTTTTTTTAAATTGACTTTAAAATACAAAAATGAGGACACTTTATATGTTATATTTTTCTTATATGTTAGATTTTTTCTTACATGTTATATTTTGAATTTTTTAAAACGACTTTAAATTACAAAAATGTAAGTTTTCCTTAAGTATACGACTAAAAACATTAAAATGACATGTATCAATTCGATGGTAAGATAAAAGTTAAAATAATTCAGCTGTGAAAACAATACTGGTCACTTTTTTAAAGAATGTTTTCGATGGAAAAAATAAGGTTTTTATGTCATAATTTGTATAATGTCCAATCCGATCAATCCATGATGTATTAATTATAGTTTTGTTCCATTATTTTTAATAAAAATTGATTCGATCTATCGTAAAGAAATTATATAATAACAACAAAAACTATTTTATATATATAAATATATAAAAAAAACTATTAATAATATATACAAATAAACTCTCGCCGCCCAAGACGCATATCTTATCCTACTACTACAAAAGCCTCAAAACCTGAAAAGAAAGATGCCGGCGAACACGCCGTTCCTCATTTTCGTTGGCTTACTCCTATTCGATTCAATTCCCGGTTTAGAAGCAGTGACATTGGCTTCAATTCAAGGAGTATATGTGTTCGGAGATTCGCTGGCTGATGCAGGAAATAATAATTGCTTACCAATTTCTGTAAGGAAAGCTATCCACCTAACGGCATCGACTTTCCTTGCCATATTCCGACGGGAAGATTCTGTAACGGCAAAAACGCCGCCGATGTTATCGGTTAGTTTTTTTACGGTGTCATTATTTTTGTATCCATTAATATCAAATATATTCACTCAAATAACTTTTCGAAAAAGGTTTATACGTTGAACATTAAAGGATAAACGAAATAAAAGTTAAATGTTCTTGCGAACATATATAATTCGAAATTGTTGCTACGATGTTTCAAAAATAACCTTCTGATTTGAGTAATACACATTCTGGAATTAATTTTAATATGTTCTTTTGATTAGCTAAGAAATTTGGGTTGCCTCTACCGCCGCCGTATCTCTCACTCTTACTAAGAAAGAATGCGAGAGAGGCCGCCGCCGTAACAGGTGTAAGTTTTGCATCCGCCGGTGCCGGAATCTTTAGTAGCGACGACCAAACTACTGTAAGTTATATACTTAGTTAAGCTGAAAATAAAACCCAAACAAATTGGCGGTGAGCATAGATCGACCACATAAGAACCACCCACATGGCCACATTGGTGCAATATCTCACATGGGTTTTCCACTGACTAGTATACATATTTAACTACCGTTAAATCTTTGAATTTTATTTTTTAATACTTAGAAACAATGGCATGAAAGGTTTTCATAGTGGAAATTGCACTCAATAACACCTTCCATCGTCTTTTCTCTACTCTCTCTCTCTCCAAAACTAATTTCCTTTTTTGGTTATTTCGAATAAACTCTTTTAATAGCTATCTCAAGATTTAACTCTTTTTTGGTTATTTCAAATACTCTTTTAGAAAGTTTTGTCTTTCAGAAAAAAAAAAGTTTTGTCTCTCCTTCATCAATGATTTATTCTTGAGTTCACACCCTATGGTAAACCTAGAGGTTCACCAACAAATAAGATTGTGTTATTTTATATTCGATATTTAAAAAAAAAAATATATATTGTCAAGTTATATTATGTTTTAAAATTAAAAAAAAAGTAAAAATTAAATAAATAAAAATAGTAGTAGTTACAGAAAAAAAAATATTTTTTAATAAAATATTTTTAACGTCATCAGCAAAACACTAAATCCTAAACCCTAAATCCTAATCCGTAAATCCTAAATCCTAAAACCTAAACCATTGGGTAAATCCTAAACCCTTGGATAAATCATAAACTCTAAATCAAAAACATTAAAACACTCAAGGGTTTATGATTTATGGTTTAGTGTTTTAGTGTTTAGTGTTTTGATTTAGAGTTTAGGATTTATCCAAGGGTTTAGGGTTTACGATTTAGGATTTAGGGTTTAGTGTTTTGCTGACGACGTTAAAAATATTTTTTTTTAAAAATTTTTTTTTTTGTAACTACTATTATTTTTATTTATTTTTAACCTTCTTATTTTAAAAACATGATATAATCTGACAATATTTTGTTTCCTTTTTTAAAAGATATCGAATATAAAATAACGAAATTCTAATGGTTGATGAACCTAGAGGTTCACCCTAGAGGGTGAACCCAAGAATAATTCTTTATTAAGATAGATGTTTAGAGAGAAAACCATCATTTAAATATTGAACTTTCTTGTTTTTGCCAAAAAAAACACAAACTTATCAGTAAACCAAATAAATACCAAACTTAGTTTGACCATGCCAATTTAGTATTACTTTTGGTCAATCAATTTTGTCGTCTATATGACGTTTACTATTAACGGCGAGTGCAACTACGTCGTTTTAAAATAAGAAAACAAAACAAAGCCCCAACCTCAGCGTCATCGACTGAAAATTAGTCATGATTTTCTTTTTTATTGGTTGCCGGAGTGAAAAAAGAAGACGTAGCGGAAAAAATATGAAAGGAATTCGGTGGTTCCAGTGTCGTTAAAACAAACAGCGACCTTGTTCTGAAAAGCTCATGTGTTGTTCTGTTGGTTCGTAACACCATGTGTTGTTGTGATCGATATCTAAAACATTATGTGTTATTGTGTTCAGTTTGTAAGATCTTATGTACTGTTGTGTTTTGAAAATTGTCGTGTGTATTAATTCTAGTAATTTTCTTTTAACAAAAGAATCTAGTATCAAGCAAACTCATCTTTATTCATGTTCCCGTTATGGTGGTCATATCGGTGATATTATATTATACAAATCAAAGAACTTTTTTCATAATATTTACCATAAGAAGACCAATTTGAAAAAAGAAAAACAAATTTTGAGCCACAGCTAATAGATTGCAACTTCCATCACTTGAACAAGAAACAGAGTTTGAGCCATAGCTAATAGCTTGCAACTTCCATCACTTGCACAAGAAACAGAGTTTGAGCAATAGCTAATAGCATGCAAGCTTGAACCAGTGACCTAGTGATCAAAGCGTTTCCGGATGAGTAAGAGAGAAACAGAGTTTTGTAGAACAGAGCAATACCAATGAGAACGTCTTGAAAGCACGAACATTCAAGTTATTATGAAATAGTGGTCAATCATCGTGAGATAGCATGGTACCAAATTATCAAAGTTTTGAAAGCACAAACAACTTTCAAGTTCTTAAACCAGACATGACATGCAAGTTTTTAAAGTAAAACATCAAACACAACACCATAACCAGCATCCTCACTATCAAAGCCGAGCATCAAACACCTTGTGATCCACCTTCTGCTCATCCTTCCTATATATAACACATATAATATCAACACTGTTTATAAGTAAAGACATAATGAGAACAACAATAACATACCAGATTTTTTCTTGGACGACCACGTGGTCGTTTAGGTTCAGGTTCAACCGTTGGTTTTGAACAACTCACTTTGGTGTGTCCTTCTTCTCTACAATTGGAACATGTCATGATACGCTTGTCACGACTTAGCTTAGTCTTACTAGATGAAGAAGATGATTCATTGGCGCTTTTCTTCCTTGCATAGTTACTTGGTCTTCCCCGATTACCTAATCTATTTGATGGAGGCAAGACGGGTAATCTGTTCAACCTAGGCCACAACTTCATCCCTTCCACAGGCCTAATACTATGCTCATATGTTTTTCTCCATCTTATGGTAGTGTAGTAATCTGAAACGTAGTCATCCACTTTCTGTTTCTTTGCAGTGATCACACAAGCGGCATGGTTACACGGAATTCCATTTAGTTGCCACATCCCACAACCACAAGTTTTCAGACCCATATCAACACTATACGTACAGTCATGATAGTCAATTTCGTATACATTCCCCGTAGCCATGTATCTAAAACAATCATGAGCCTTAGCTATAGCTGTTTCTATTGCAACATGTGCCCTCTTAGTGAATCTAGTCTTCACCCTATTAGCAATTATAGACCTCTTTGCTGTGCGTACCATACATTGTCTCCTAATATCCTCTAGCATTTCAAGTAATGGTTTCCTCCTAGCCTCACGAATTGTTTTATTGAAAGATTCATTAAGGTTGTTCAGATTATCATTGCAAAATGAACCAACCTTAAAATATGCCCTAGACCATGTGTGAGGATTGGTGACTTGTAGTGTTCGATGTGCCACTACATTGTACTTCTCTAGCTCGTTCATATGCTCATGAAAGTCTCCCATGGTGTAGCTGCGAGCTATCTTCCAGAACAGTATCTCTAGCCGCGGGTCGTGGCTGTCTCTCTTCCAATTTCCAAGTATGTGTCTCGCACACATTCGATGTTCAGCATTGGGGAGTTCTTGGTGGACAGCTTTCAACAAACCCTACAAAGCAGTACATAAAACACTTGTTATGATTGTAAATAATCAAAACAAAAAAAAAAAAATCATGAGACTATTCAGTGTGTACCTTTTGCCTATCAGATATAATTGTGTAATTGTTCCCATCGCCAAGTTCCAAATCAATCTTCAGATGATTGACAAACCATGCCCAATTAATATCATTTTCGATCTCCACAACAGCCCAAGCGATAGGAACAATTCGGTTGTCTCCATCTCTTCCAACCGCAGCAATCAACTGCCCCTTCACATCCCATTTTAAAAACGCTCCATCTAGACCTATGATTGGTCTACAAGTAGACTTCCAAGCTGCTCGTTGTGCTTCAAAACATACATAGATCCGATCAAACTTTTGCTTGTGTCTTGGTGTAGCTCCTGGAATGGTCACTATCTCTGTGATGGTGCCTGGATTAGTCTTATGAAGCTCGGCATCATAATCCCATATTCGTGAAAAGTGAGCTTCGTGGCTTGCTTTTCTTTCCCTAGTGATTTTGGTTTTCGCTTTTTGACATTGACCATCTGTTACAGTCAAATTGTATGACCGCTTGATCTCTTCACCAATTTCCTTAGCCGTAAGCTTTGGATTCACTCTCAATCTTTCAGAAAACAGTTGCGCAATTGATGAACTCTTTAGCATCTTAGAGTAACCAGATCTTACACAAGCATGTTCATTGATATACACCTTGATCTGTAGTTTATGTTTCCTCTTCTCATATGAACAGTACACTCTCCAAGGGCAATCATATTCAGTATCCGAGCAAACAGCAGCAAGCCTCATTTGTGTCGATATGTATAGCTTAATATTGTATCTTGTTTTCAGAGAATACCTCAAGAGAGCTTGCTTGAACTCAGCTGCAGAAGAAAACGTCTTTCCAAGTACCAAGACATCATCACTTGATGCTCCATCCTCACTAGCTTCCCTTCTCGCATCCTCTTCATCATCTTCAGATGATATAGGATCGGGAATCTGATCCTCCTTCCAGCAATCGTCATCTCCACTCTCATCATCGTTTTCTCCATCATTCATTGCTATATCTCCAATGTGTGTAGATAACACTTCACAAGTTTGTTCTTCAACTCTAATACCAAGAACTTCTTCTTCTTCTTCTTCTCCAATATCATTATCTTCCACTTCTTCATCACCAGGGTCATCAATAATCGCTTCACAGTCATCACTAGGGATTGTTTCATGCTCTTCGCCGCCATCACCTTCATTCTCAACAACGACACTAGTAGGATCATGAGCAGGTTCGGGTTCGTTTGTCATAGGGCGACAAATATCTAATTTTTTCGTCTCATATTTGGAGGATTGATTCAAGGATGGTTTGGATTTGATTCTTGAAGGACAAGATACAAGAGAGATGAAAGGAAATCGTTTTCTCGTTTAGGGTTTTAAGGTATTATGATTTGGAGATTTGTTTTGTTTTCTAATTTTAAAACTACGTAGTTTCAGTCACCGTGAAAAGTAGACGTCATATAGACGGCCAAATAGGTTGACCAAAAATAATACTAAAATTGCTTAGTCAAAGTAAGTTTAGTATTTATTTGGTTTAGAGATAAGTTCATGTTTTTTTTGGTGAAAACGAGAAAGTTTGATATTTAATTGATGGTTTTCTCGATGTTTAGATAGTCAAATGATATTTTCCAATGGAGATGCTTAGTATGCACTCATCTAAGTTAACTATCCCTATATATATTGTTTTGTTAATTTATTGACTTAATCATTTCAGGGACAAGCTATCCCTTTGTCACAGCAACAAGACCATTGGCGCTCTATTCATCAAGAACTCACAAGAAAGCTTGGATCATCCAAAGCACAAATTCACATATCCAAATCTTTATTCGTTATGATCATAGGCAGCAACGATGTTTTGGATTATTACAGGAACTTGGAACTTCCACAACAGATTAATGCTCAACAATATATGCAATCTATAGCAGATAAATACAAAGAGCATTTGAAGGTAAAAAATGCGATTTCCTTCTTTTTTATTATAGTATGACTAAATTAATTTGAGGAAATTATACTACCAGAAAATTCACGAGACTGGAACGCCTAGATTATTAATATTCGGGGTAGCACAACTCGGTTGCACACCTGAGAAAAGAGAGAAGAACTGGACGATCCATGAATGCAATGAAGAGGTTAACATGTTTGCCTCTTTGTACAACGAAGCTCTAATAAAGATGTTGCAACAGCTCAAAGAAGAGTTGCTAAGCTCAATGATTTACACTTACTTTGATATTTTCAAGTCCATGCAAGATATTAACTCCAACCCTGCACATTACGGTACGTTGAGAATACGTATAGTTTGGATATTAAATTTCGAAATCACGAGTAATAAACTTAGGGATGAATAACCGAACTGAATGTAACTATGTATATATTGCAAATTGCAATGATTCTGTATAGAAAGTTTAAAAGAACCAAACTTATAGTACTATTGAGCATAATGAACACAAAACGCTGAGTTTTCTAATTTCAGGCTTAGCTGACGCGACATCGGCATGCTGCGGACGTGGGAAACTAAACGCGGAGCATCCTTGTCTTCCGACCGCGAGGGTTTGTTCGGACAGAACAAAATATCTCTTTTGGGATTACTATGGTCATCCCACAGAAGCTGGTTCTCGTGTTATCGCCGATCTCATGTTTGCTGAAGATTCACAATACATGTTTCCTTTAAGTCTCTCTCAGTTGGTCGCTTCATGATCTTTATACGTCGTTGTTTTATCATGAAGTGTGACAAAATGGAAACCGGAAACTTTTGTTTTCTTTTTCAAATGAATTTTTGTGTTTAAGATTGTGTGGCATTTCGTACTGATTACTGCAAAAAGAGAAAGGATTTGGAATGAAAAAAATGGAATTGGAGACTTGATTTCTAAATTTATACTTTTTTATTGGATTCTAACCAGTTCCAAAAAATTAACAATAATGGTGATTGGTTGGGATCTAACTTTAAATTTTGTGGTGTAAAATTTTGTATGTATAATTTTTGTTGTATATGTACGTATCTAATGTAGCTGTACATAAAATATTATTTTAGTAAATAGGGGGTTTGCAACAATTATCTATTTTTGTTGTTGTAGTTTTAGAAATTGATTTAAAGCATATTTGATAATTTTAAAGATTGTAGATAAAAATTAAAACTAAAGAAGACATTATCGACTGGCCAAGGTTTCGGATTTTGTTACAGAGGACCAGTGTGTTACGTTCGTCCTTCTGTTCGATAGTAAAATTATATCTAAAACCACATTTAAATGTTATGGAACATATTTTATATACACCAAATAATATAATAAAAATATGAAACAAATTTCAAATTTTTTAATTAATGTATATACACTAAAATCAAATGTTTTTCTTAATTTATAAAAAATATATTTTAAAAAATAGGAAATCTGAAAAAAACTTTTTGTAAATTAATAACTCTATAAATTAACAAAATATCATAATCTCAACATTATTAATTTATAAAGTTTTTACTGTAATATGGTAGACCATACATGATATACGAGTCATCTTATTCACTATGGAGATCTGAAATACGATGACTTCTTCCATAGAAACGGCAACACGTGCTTGTTTGTGTTAAAGAGGAGGTGAGAAGCGTGTTTTTTTTTTCATCTGAAGATTTTCATTGATAACATTGAAGGATACATGGTGAAACATTAAGGCCGGCAGAACACATAACGATTTCCGGAAACTAAACCCCAACAGCGGGAGACTTAAGCTTAAAGGATACACGAGCAACTAAACAGAACAAATAAACCATGACACCTTGCAACTAACCAAGTGAATCTAGAAAATAACCTAACAAGAGATAATAGAATCAGAGCTTAATTGACTATGATTAGCCGGATTTCTTGCTACGAACTGAGCAAGAGAGCACACACCGCAGAGGACTTTATGAAGAATAGCAGCATCCTCATTTGAACCACTCATTCACGATAATCATACACACACTACCTTGCGAAACTAAAACAACACCCATAAAGAAGCAACACCCGATATAAAGCCCTTACTCAACAGACCCTTCATCTGAACGCTTCAAAGCCTCAACCTCTTTATACTGCTTCAATCCACAGAAGCCACCAAGGATAAAACATAGACCAAAGACAGACCAGGAAACTAAACTTATTTGAGGGATGAGAAAAGGAGCCTTATATACCAAGATGGAAGTTTATGTTTTCATGTTTCTTGTCCTTTATCCTTTATTACTTGTTGTTATAGGAATCATTCCTACCTTGCTAGTCGATGGCAATGATGAGTTACTCATTAATATGCAAGTATGAACATTACAGAACTGAAACAAGCGGTTGAATCGGATTGGACCGCACCATTAGTAAGAAAAAGAAGTCAAAGTACACCATAAAAGGGAGCTAAAAGAAAATTGAACTTCACCCATATAATTAGAGACTTACTTAGACTACTGAATTTCTATAAAAAAGTTTGGCCCCTTTCAACATTAGAAGAAAATCAGAAAATCATTTTTGTTTTGGACAATAGAAGAAAATGATTCTATTGGCAAGAATACATCATATGATATATAAACATAAACCATCGTTACTCTGATATTATGTTGGAAAACAAAATGAGGTACGTATGATATCAAATTAGGATAAAATAGATGTAAATCTTTCATAGATCTGTTATGTTCTTACTTGTTAGTTTGCTTGTTTCCATGCTTTCTGTTGTTAAAGATTGACAACGAGAAGCCTTATTCAGTGCAACGGAGGAAGTCAAGACGTCTCCTCGAATCACCCCTTGCAGTGGCTCTATCCTTCTGGGTGGTGTTTTTATCTTCAGTGGCGAGCCCGTCATTCAACTTTGGAGCCGGATCTGTGCTCTCAAGGGAGTCTCCCCATTCTCCATTCGTGTTTGTCATCACCTCCCACCGCCACAATTCACTAGGGCTTGCTAGCTGCCCCGCCGAACTCTCTGTAACCAATTAGTCATCTGACAATGCAAGGTCTTGTCCACGGCGTTTTGTTCTCCATCCTGACCGGCCGGACGTTGTGAATCTCACAGTTCAGAAAGCCCATAATTTGGCTGTCAAAAGCAGAACCACCAGATCAAGTCGTCTCGAGTATGGGCTCGCCAGATCTAAGGGTTTATGTGTACCTGAAGCGTCTCCTCCCCTCTGTCCCGTCTCTTCACCATCTCAACTCTGTGAACCACTGGTCATATATTTTCTCAACCCCGACAGATCCTCTGATATGAGTTTTCAATATGTTGCAATGGGATTGCAGTTTAGCTCAGGTCCCGACGAGAGCTATGGATCCCGATACGGTAATATCGAAATTCACTTTCTCAGCCGGACCTCAGTTCACATTCTCTCATCATTGATAGTCAAGAGTATCACCTCTCCGCCGCCTCGCCCCGTCATTCCAATCCCTTCCGAGAGCCGTTGGTACTCAACTGACACATGCTTTGGTTTGAACCAAAACCATTTATGGAGTTTAAACTTGCCAATTGTTTTAAACTTGAGCCATCATTCCTCCTCCAAAGCATCATGTCTGTCCACGGTCCGCCATCGCGCCTTAGTGCAAAGGGTTCACCTAGCCCAAAGCTGTGATGTTGTGCTGAAATTGCCATTATTTGTACATCCATCACAGATTCACCTAGTTTCTTCGGAGAACTTCGAAGATGTCGGAGCTAGAGCTGTTCATGCTCGTTCCACCACCTTCCAAACTTTGCTGTTTGGTTTAATCAACGTCGATTACGACCATTTCAGGCTCGTGGTAGTAACCTATTCAGGGACACAGCTGATGCTTCCCATGGTTCTCCAATTGTCGAGCAAAACTCTCTTGTTAGCTTTGTTGTCCTTTGTTCTAGTGTTTTGTTTTTATGATGTTCATCAAACCGTCGAGGATCCCTCCGGTTCTATCTTGTTACTGTTGAATCTAGCTTCGAATGTAATCGCTTAAACTCTTTTCAGTTTTAATATAATCGTTTGCGTTACCAAAAAAAAAAAAAATCTTTCATAAAATGGTTATAATTGTGGGTTGTATAATCTGAAATGGATAGGCCAATCTCTCCATATTAAATTACATTCCATACAATTGTATAATGCAAAAACATTACTCTTCTTATCTCATTTTTGGTTAACATTTAAATATTCACGAGTGTCTTCGTTAATTCTCCTGCTTTCTCTTGCAAAATATCTCCTCGTTGATCGATTCTCACCTTCTTCTGTCTTCTTCATCTCATTTTCCTCAAAAATCATTCAATGCACAACAAGGCGCAACTCTCCTTTAACTTAATGGATGCGGCGCCGCCGTCGTCCTTGGTCTCCAAAGCTAGAACCGCCTTCAATTCCACCGCTGCTAAAGCGGAGCGCGTCTTCACTGATCTCAAATCCGATCCAGGTATACTCTCTCTCTCTCTCTCTCTCCCTCTCTTCCCTTAGCTTCCGCTTCAGTGTACTTAATCTCCCATTTACTAAAATTTGACTGATGCAACGACGTTTTATCGCTCGACCTCTGATTTTATCCATTTTCCTCGTTTTGATTGAATCATAATTCTATTTTGGATTCTCTCTATTGTGTCAAAACTAAATTCTATTTCGGTGTTCTTGTTTTTGTTGTTGTTGGTGATATTCATTTGAGTGTTTTTTTTTTATTATTTTCCTATAATTGGTATCGTTGAAGAGGAGGAGGAGGAGCAGCAGCAATCAACCAGGAATGATAATGACTCTAAGGTAACACAATTATGAAATCATCATCATCTTGGGCTATATGTATAGAATAAGAAGAAGATTCAAGATTATAACATTTCAAAATTCTTGACATTTATTTGAATTTCTAGTAAGCTTTACTCACTTTCTTGCGCACCACCCTCTGTAGTCACATTGATGTTATTTTCTTTGTGATCATAGGAGATTGTTATAAAGCATTTCATGATGAAGTGGGATGCTATGTGAATATTGTGCATAGATACACATTCTTTTAGTTCATGCTAATGGGAAATGTTGGGGACAGGAGGAGAATGGAGTGAAGCCTGAGGGATGGAGAGCTGCACATACTAGGAAAAAGAAAGAGTGGCAAAATAAACTGAGAAACTTAAGAATCGGGAGGAAAGAAGTTGTCGAAGAAGATAAAGAGAAAGCTGAGGAGGATTCAGCCATGGCTCTTCCTTTCTACGACCATAATTTATACATTCTTAAAGCTAAGCAAGAGCAAGAAGCCAAGGTATAATAAAACGGTCTACCTTTTGGGAAAGCTTTTGTTGCTACGTTCATTGCCAAAGCATGCCATTTGTTTGCTTCTCCGCTTTTAGATGATTGAGTTTTCTTCTGATGGCGAATTTTAGGCATCTGATGTTGGCTACTTGTTAGAATCTCTAAAAACTGTTGATGTGAAGAGTATTCCTCGAACATCCATTGTGAAGCAGCTGGCTACAGCTATTGAGTGAGTATTATTGATACATGAGTTTTTGTTTAGATCTTCATGTAGTTTATTGCTAAGATAGAGATTTTTTCCCTCTTCCTTTTTTCCCAGAGCGGGAAAAAGGGCTACGACTGTGAAAGACTTTGTTGCATCGTCTGGAAGTTCATCACCAGTGAAGGAGAGGGGGGCCTTGAGCCTCTCTGCGGTGAAATCACTGGTTCTTGGTGAAAAAGAGGATAAAGTTGGTTTTGATTCAGGAGACGAGGAAAAACTTGTTTCTCTAGTAAATGCCTTGTTTAATGTTGGTAGGTTTTGCCTTACACGATAAAAGTTTTCTTCATCAAACTATGTTCCAGTTACTGCTATATGTTTTTAAGTTTGTCAAATTATTTACAGAAAGTAACTTCCTCATCAGAATGATTGTCTCTGATCTGGGGTCTCCTACCAGAAGAGCCTCTTTCGCAAAAGATCTTCATGCTGCTCCCCCTTGTAGCTTTGTTGTTAAGCTTGCTGAAGTGATTGGAAGTTTTACAACACCAAGGAGAATGGCTTTATTCTGGTGCAGGGTTGTTGATGAAGTAAGCTGTTGTATTGCAAAATCTTTGGCTTTAAAATATCATTCTTACCTTCTCCGCACTTATAGTATGATTTACATATGGATTAAGATTAGTGGATAGATCACTCTTTTGGTACATTTTCCTTGAATAAACCACCGCAACATACCGTAGCTCATTGATAACCTCTCTCAAATTATCGACATCTGCAGTTGAGGAGATTTTGGAAAGAAGAGAAACAGATACCGTGGATAACGCTGGACGAGAATCCAGATTTAAAAAGTTGCCTACTTCACCAATGGTTGCAGGTTATAAACTGCTGTCTTGCCAGAAAAGCACGCCGGGTAGCTGCTTCTGAAGCATTAGATGCTGTACTGAGGCAAGCCAGTTCAGCCAACGAAGAGTCATACGTTTCAGAAGCAACAGCTTCTCCGGTTTCTCTTTTGTATGCTAAAAGTAGTACGGGAGAACTAATTCTCCGGCTGGGCGTATATCATCAAGTTGAGAACTTAACAATGTTGGAAACTGGTGAGCCTGTGTATGCCCCAGTAACACAGGTTTGTAACTTTCTTCGTAGTTTATTAGCTATCTTTATCTCTTATGTCCCTAGTGTTAATTCATATCCTTGTAGGAGGGTCCGCTATTGACAGAAGATCTTATTAAAGAAACAGAGGAACTAGTATTGCGGAGAGGGAGGTTAGTGCAATTGAATACTTATTTAAAGTCATACGCCATAGCTCTTTTCTATGGGTTGTAAAACTTAATCGATCTGCTTTTATATCCTGAGTTTAAACATTGTGAAATGGAAAACACTAGACATTTGATCTGGTTTAGTAATGTCTATTTCACTCATAAGCATATCAGAACATTTTCAAATATCCAATTGTTTTGATGGATTGGATTGTTGTCTTTCTTATGGCTCAGCATGGGAGCTGGGTGTTCTCAACTCTTGTCTGACATGCAGGCTTTCAAGGTGGTTGTTTAAAAGTGAATAATCTTAGCGATGAGATGTTTGGAGTCTAGTGTTCATAATTCATATTAGATTTGTGTTTGCTTATCTTAGGCAGCAAATCCTGGTTGTATTTTGGAAGATTTTGTAAGATGGCATTCTCCTTCAGACTGGACTGAGAATGATACCTCTTCTGGAGATGACTCTTCTCCCCTACGAGGTCAATTAAGTACCAGGATGCAAAAAGAAGGTTCGACCTTTTAACCTGTTCATCGTTCTCATACGATTTACCAGTGTCTCAATTCTCTTTGTGTGGTTAAACCATAATATGTAATCTTTCAAGTCTTGCTCTGAACTATCTTTGCAACTTTTATATGATATTAGGTAATTTATGGCGTGAGCTGTGGGAAACAGCTAAACCACTGCCTGCTGTTAAACAAACTCCTCTCTATGATGAAGATTTAGCTGTGTAAGTGTCAATAACATACCAAATTATACATTGTGGTTAGTGGATCATGTGTTTGATCACTCATGGTATCTCTCACAAAATCTGTAACAGAGAAGGAATTTTGAATTCTTTGGAAGACATTCCAGCTGCTGAATTATTCGAGCAACTGTTCGTTTCTCTTGTAAGTTTCCTCCATCAAATCGCATCCTTTCTTTTATTTTTTTTGTCTTTGTAAAATTGTAAGGTCACAGTGCAGCCTGGTCTAGAAGAAGTGTCTTCAGTTCGTATGCATAATTTACATAAGTAGAGTGATTGATGTAAAACTCCACAATTCACCCAGATAATAAACCATAATAAACTCCGCTAGTTTATCTCTCTACGCGATAACCATTTTTCCTTGTTTTTTTGCTAATTTCCTGATGTTTTTATTATATAATTTTAGCTATAAAGAGATTGGGATGGTTATAAAATGTACAGGTTGCCCTGGGATTTGTAATGGTGGAGCCAGTAGTAGCCACAAACGAAGACTTGACAAAGCTTTTCTTCGAATGCAAGGAGTATGTAGTGGCGATTTGCCAGGGAGGCGCATGCACTGATAAGCTTGATGATCTCTGCCAGGTAAACCTTGTGCAAATGCCTGGAAATCTCATAATATTGATAGACTTAAAAGAATATTTTGACAACAAAAGTAAAAGGCATGTGGATATGAAGCATCATGATCACTAATCATACATTTGGATTGTTTTGTCTTTGGTAGGTGTATGAAACCGTGGAAACAATGTTAAAACGTCCAGAAGAAGTGTTGAGATCAATGAAGCAGACGACAGAGGAGTCGCCATCAAGCGGGAACGAAACAAAACGGCGGTTCAAGAGGCTTGGTTTCATCTTCCGTGGTAAAGAAGGAAACCAGAAAAGAGTTCCATCAGAAACCGAACATAAGAGTAGGGAACAGAGCCCGCGCCAATCATTTTCAAGTCTTTTTGATGGGAAGTCGTCTCTGTTTGCAAAGAAACCTCCTAGACCTGATAATGGGACTCTTATCTGACAATCCTTTTCATATATTTATTTCATTTGTTCCTTTTTGAGCCATTTCTCAATAGGTTTTGTTCATGGTTTTAGGCTTGATCAATTGGTTGGTAACTGTAAATTCAAACATTTGTTAGATGGGAACTTGAATTTGATGAAATGAAAATGTATAAGATTGTGAAAAGTGAGAAGTCTTTCTGTAAGACATCACTGTGTTTGAAAAGTGAGTGACTAATCAATTTGTTTTTGGTAGTATTATGGGCCCATGGGCCGGTTGGTGTTAATGAAACGTCAGCGTTTTATGCATTCTCTCTGTTAATAATACTTCACACCGTTGATCCGAATATTCATTTAATGTGGATATATTCATTTTCATCAGAAAAGGGAGTATGACACGTGGAAGAATCCTGTGAAGTTGCCATATTCATCTTGAGAATTGCTCAAAGCTCAGAAAAGTCACACGAGTCCTCTCTCACGTTGAGTTTGTGGGAACGAACCCTAGCTTTCTCATTCCGCGTTAAAGTTGGTAATCATTCGATCTCTCTCTCTCTTTCTCCAGTGTTCTTGATCCATTTTTATTTATGAGATTTGCGTGAAAATCTTCAACGGACCGATTACGAATCTGAGCATTTTTTTTTTGTTTGAAAAAAGTACGACAAAATGGATTTGGCGTTATGATTAGAGTGTTGAATATCACCGATTTGATTTGATTTGATTTTGAAAAAAACAATAACAGAGATTCGGCGGGAGCGATGATGTTGCGTGCTGTCATAAGGAGAGCTTCCACTCGAGGAGGAGGCTCTTCTGCTTCGGTGAGTCTTCCTTAGATTCGTTCCATGTTATTGTGAGATATTGATTGATCTCTCTCTCTATTTCAGGGATTGGGGAAATCGCTGCAGTCTTCTCGTGTTGTAGCGTCAACAACACAAAGCTTCCATTCTCTTGCTGCAACGCAGGTACGCCTTTCTTCGATGACTCCGTCCAGATTATGTTTTGTAGTTTGGGGAAATATCACTTGATGATCTATATGCATGTGAAATTTTGTTTCTTCGATGACCAAGCTAAGTGTTGTTTGAATTACACAGACTCTGGTGCCTCGTGGAACCGATGCTCGTAGCTTCCATCATCGTTCTTGTCCAGGTTTTTATTATTGAACCTTTGTTGTTGTGATTCTTTTGCTAGTTCTTAAGGCTCTTTGATTTAACAATTCTTCTCTTATTTGCAGGGTGTTCAGAGTGCTCGAGGTTAGCATCCTCTTTTTTGTTTTGTTCAATGAAAATCTCTTACATTTCTTGTACTTTCTACCTTACAAAATTTAATATTCATGTGTGTGGTGTAGTAGGACTGTTTTCAGCAGCTTCCAAGGCACAACCCTGCAGAAATGGGTCAGGCCGTATTCATCTGATAGCGGTATGGTTGCTATAGCTCCAGATATTCTGTTACTTGTAGTTACGTTTTGTTTCCCATGTTTTGGAACTCACAGTAGCTTTAGCCAAGTGACCCTTTATAACTGCACCACCAATGTTTGGATAGCTTATGCATATCATCAAATATTAGTTTCATTTATCAAACGTATGTCTCAAATTGGGTTTTGCTCTCTGTTGTTATGGTTGCTTCTATCTCTATGCCTTTTTGACACACTTTTTTCTGTATATGTTATTGAAGGCGATGTCGTTGAAGCTGTTGTGCCTCACATGGGTGAATCGATCACCGATGGAACCTTGGCCAACTTTCTCAAGAGTATGTTTTTCTTCGCATTTTTCATCATTGTTTTTTTCATTCCGGTGCATGTAGAGTATGTATCTAATATTTTTATTAAACGTTGCTTCTTTTGTTGTTCTTGCAGAACCTGGTGACAGAGTAGAGGCTGACGAGGCTATTGCACAAATTGAAACTGACAAGGTATCAATCAATTACTTGCTTTATTATCTCCATGTTTCTTTTTTTCCCCAGCAGATGTTCTCTCAGGTTTCTGGTGTAGCTTTTATAATCATTGTGTTTGATTCATTTATGTTGTATAGGTGACAATAGATATTGCTAGCCCAGCAAGCGGTGTGATCCAAGAGGTAAATTTTTTGTGTCATTTATTGTTTCTGGGGTTTTCTCCTGCGTTCATATACCTATCCTTCTTATTCCTTTTATGCAGTTTCTTGTCAAAGAAGGAGACACTGTAGAACCTGGAAACAAGGTAGCTATTATTTCGAAGTCTGCAGATGCTGTGTCTCATGTTGCACCCTCAGAAAAGGTAGCAGAGAAGCCTGCTGCCAAGCCTTCTCCTCCTGCCGAGACTCCCAAAGTTGAAAGTACTAAAGTTGCGGAAAAGCCCAAGGCACCATCGCCTCCACCCCCGACTAAACAGTCAGCTAAAGAACCACAGCTTCCTCCCAAGGATAGGGAAAGACGGGTATGTAAACTGTGTCATTTAGTCTTTACTTTTATGATGTCTAATCCTTTTCCCTGTGACGGAAAAGCTATTTCCATTAGCATAATTTGATTATATGGCATCTTTACAACATTGCAGGTTCCTATGACAAGACTCCGCAAACGTGTGGCGACTAGGTTGAAAGACTCTCAAAACACTTTTGCGTTGCTTACAACGTTCAATGAAGTTGATATGTGAGTTACCGCTAAACAACTCATGATGATGTCTCTTATCAATATTCAATTATTACCCAACTGTTAGTTCATCAACATGGTTTTCCTTTCTCACGTAGGACAAATCTGATGAAGCTCCGATCTCAATACAAGGATGCATTTTTTGAAAAGCACGGAGTGAAGTTGGGGCTTATGTCTGGTTTCATTAAAGTACGATTGAAATTAAAAGATTTCATTAGCTAATCATCATATCAGAACTTTACCGTTAAAGTAATCTTTCTTTAACCCTTTACTTCAGGCTGCTGTTAGTGCCCTCCAGGCCCAACCCGTAGTAAATGCCGTTATCGACGGAGATGATATCATTTACAGAGACTACGTAGATATCAGTATTGCTGTTGGTACCTCTAAGGTTTGTTTCTGCAATTTTCTTCGTAAAGATCCAAACATTGCATGGCAATACCATCTTAGGGTTTAGAGGTAAGGTAGTAGTAGTAATTGATCCTTTTTCTGTGTTCAGGGTCTTGTGGTTCCAGTCATCAGAGGTGCTGACCAGATGAACTTTGCGGACATAGAGAAAACGATAAACTCTCTTGCTAAGAAGGCCAATGAAGGAACGATATCAATCGACGAGATGGCTGGAGGATCATTCACAGTATCAAATGGTGGTGTCTATGGAAGTCTCATTAGCACTCCTATCATCAACCCTCCTCAGGTTCGGTTCAATCCTCACGATACACTAAAACCTGAACAAAGGAAACTGGTTTTGTCCCCTTACTAACGCAAAACAAATCTTTCATTTGTAGTCTGCTATTCTTGGAATGCATTCAATCGTGCAACGTCCAATGGTTGTGGGAGGAAGCGTGGTACCGAGGCCAATGATGTACGTGGCGCTGACCTATGATCATAGGCTTATTGATGGGAGAGAGGCTGTGTATTTCTTGCGCCGTATTAAGGATGTTGTGGAAGATCCTCAGAGGCTTCTTCTCGACATATGAATAAAGATCTGAGACCAGAAGAGATGGCAAGTCTCTTTGTCTTTTTTACCAGTTTCCTTTCAGGTGACCATGCAATCTGTGAAAGATACTTCGAAGGAAAAACTTTTTCTTTGGAGTTTCTTAATAGTTCTAAGAGATTTTACCGAGCAGTGAAAGCATCGGTGTATTGAGTTTTTAATTCATATACACAGTTTAAACAAAGTTTACATTTTTTTTGGAAATAATGCCACTGGTTTTTACTAGATAAAATATTTTCATGTCCGTAAATTATTTATGATGAGATTCTGTGGATAAAGCAGTCTTTTTCTGTGCTGATGGCTCGAGGTACCAGCATGGTTTGTGACTAAGACATGAATTCTTGTCTTCGCTTAAGGATCGGATAGGCGACACCTGAGATAAAGACATAACGTTCTTCGATCGGTGCTTCAGAGTTTGAAGGTTCCTTATGCTACATAGTATTTACGAGAGCCAGCTGCTTATTATCTGACGGGTCCACGCTCCGTATTTCAGCAGTAAAAAAAAAAAGATTTGAATTGTTTAAATGTTTAAGGGTTTATGGTCTCTACACCAGCCCACTCATGCAATCCAACTGGAATGCAAGAAAGATGAAGCAAAACTTAGTTTTAAAGATGGTCTATGGTGTAGTGAGTGTATGCCAATGACACCACATCCACCTTTTCTAAAACTCAACCTTTTATATTCTATACTATGGTAGATCCGTAGTAGGGCGGGATATACTTTACTTGTGATCTAGATTTTATTTTTTGTATGATTTTGTGGTTTCTGTTTTAGGTTTGCATTTTCAAGAGATGTGTATAATAATGATTTTTCTCTTTAACAAAAAAATAAGTGATGAGGGATATTACATTATTTTACTTAACGTTTGATATTCGTTTATTTTTCTAACTTGTTTTTTTTTTAATTTGTTTTCAAATGCATTTTCTGACATTATACTATTTTAGTTATTATCTTTCTTTCTTGTTATATTTTTTACAATGAGCACACGTTTTTATATCATCTTCGCATATATGTCTAACTAAACTTGTTTACTTTTTATTTTTATTGTTGCTGTTAGAGATTATAAGTTTGTATTAGCATGACATGATTTTCATGATTGAAATGGTATACATTTTGTTAAATGTTTGCTCAACTTTTTTTATATATAGGAAGTAGATTTGAGTTTTTATTGTTATGGTTAGGTTTAATACTCAAAACATTGATTATTTTATATTTCGTATATATTGAATGTACTTGTATTTTTT
>NC_027749.1:10786630-10796378 GCF_000695525.1 Brassica oleracea var. oleracea | reverse complement strand
CATTCAGAAAATGGACTCTACTGATACAAAGTAAGCCAAAAAAAAAACACTTACCACAGCTTTTTCAATAATTGGAAAACGAAGCATGCTGGTTTGCGAGGCTTCAGTTGCTCTTTACAAAGAATTTGAATGATCTCTGTCGAGAAGAGACCATTCTTCTAGGTAGTAGGTAAGCATGTCACACATACTGCCGGTTGTATCCTTCCTTTCATCCTGCAGAACGAAGGAGAAACACTTGAAAGACAATCATTTAAAAAAAAAGAAACAGAGCTTGATCTAAAGGTAATTACTAAAATCATTGGAGTGACGTGTTGGCACCTTTATATTTTCATTTTTTTCTGGCATTTTCTATTGATCAACAGTTGCATCAACTATCCATGTCTGAACTGTATAAGAGGCTTCAATGACGTCTTTTCTCGACCATTATCTTGCATGTAAAGCTAACTTCTTTCTCTGATAATACACAAACCAACAAAGTAAGCACATGAGGACAAATGAAACCAAGCGGTACGGCCAGACGCAAATGCTTACCTTATTATGTCTCAATTTGAGAAGGTTTGTTCCAAAATTAATAGCAACGCTTTCAAGAATACTGATGAAAGCTCCGATGACACAATCTCCCATGTTTAAAGAACAGATACATCGATCATGTAAAGCTGCTAACTTGGTGCAATCACAACCTCAGGCTCTCATGTGATCTTAAAGCCTTCAAAATCTGCAAGAGAAGAACCCATCTAAGCATATAACCCAAGAGGAGATACGTGATGGTAACTGCAAAAGATGCAAACAAAAACACAAGCTTGCAGCTTGGGTTATGTGATAAAAACAAAACTGTCCATAAAACATCATCGAGTGTTTCTTCAATCGTTAAATCTATTGAAACAGAGATCAAATATTGAAACAGAGATCAAACTGAAGATTATGAGATAATTGAAGAGGCAAAACAACCTGTGAGGAGACGCTTGAGAGTTTCAGATCTAGATTGATTCTAAACAACAGCGAGGAGGATAGATGAGTTCAACATTCCAACGAAAAAGAAGTTTCAAGCGTTATTAAGACTTGTGAGGATGATGTTTACCGGAAGAAACGACGCGTCTGACAGCTTGATCTAGAGATTCGTCATAACGATTTGTCTCACATAACCCTTCCAAACTCTAATGTCGGTTTATCTACTCAGAGCTCGAAGAACAGAAAGAACCCTAAAAGTCAATGGTGGCAAAGACGGCGAACAGCGCAGGAGAGGGAGCTTCGTAGTGGGATGGTGATTAAAGACGATTTAAGACCATTAATTATCGAAGAACCGTTACAGATGCTGGATCGAAGGAGAGCGTAGAGGCTGATTAGGGTTCCAGCATAAGAAGATTGTGGTCGTCGGCACATGAAGCCCAAACGCCAAGCCCGTATCAATATAATCAGGCTTTAATGAAACAGTGCGTTTCTGACGTGTCGCAACAGGAGCCCGCGAATTGATGACGTGGCGTCCTTGTTGGCATCATCAGGGATCCAAAGCTTACTATATATAAAGATGTATCATTTACAAAGGCTCTTAATTATTCTAGAAAGAAACAAATATTGCCGTGTCGTGTAATAGTCTTTTCTTAATGAACTTGAAAAAGTAAAGTCATGAAAATTAAGGGATATCTCTTCGTTGAATTTGTTTGTTAGTGTAAATCTATATTGCACAAAAGTCAGAAGCTTCAAAGAAATGGTCAAAATTACAAGTGTTTTTGCGACAAAAATAGTTGATGATGCTATTGTTAAATGTGAATAAGATTAATCAATGGTGCTGCGAATATCTATTTTGGGAAAAATATCTAGTATGATTTCTTATAAGGTTTTCCTATTTCCTTGTATAATGAATATAAATATAGTAAGGCTATTTCATTTCCTAAGCATAAAAGAAAATATCAATATCTATTTTGGAAAAAATATAGATTGAACTGAAGTAGAATTACCTCTAGATATTATTATAAAACAGAAATGAATTGAAAATACTCTTAGACTTATCATGAAAAATGATGTTGAGTTGGTTCATAAACTACATAAACTATGAGTTATTCACTTCAAAAGTTTAATAATTTATGCGATCTTCTTTCATTGAATTCCGGTATATTGATGTTTGACTCGTTTTTAATATGTTTTCTTTTGAATTTTATTTTTCTCTTCATTAAATTTTTCCCTTTTTTTCTTTCATATTTGCTTCATATTATTTACTTAGCACAATGTAGTTGCATATTAGTTGTGAAGTGATTGTCATCACCACTATCTATCTCAACAATAAAAAATGATATCGTTTCGGAAAAATATTACGTGACACTAAAGGTAATTACGACATGTGCAATTTTCTTTATATGGACATATATTTTTTGGTAAGTTTTTTTTTTAAATATGGTAATGACTATTATTCATTTATCATCATGACTAATGTAAACTTTTTATATATATATGTGAGAGAGAGAGAGAAAGATCGAAGAAGTTTAAACGATCGAATAGCTAGAGAGTGTGAAGGTATTTATATATACATGCAAACTTTTTAAACAAATACTACATACAAAAAAAAATCAAAAAGTATTATGGTTACTGTGGTGTAAAGACCTTCACCAACATTTTCTTAATTGTTAAACCATTTTATTGCATCCTCTAGGGCGAGTCTAAACCATTTTAAATTAACTTTTTTTTAGGAGAGTACATCCTTTCCAACCAAAATTGAATCTATGACCTATTAGATGCTTACTAGATAATCTAAAAGGTATCACTAGGCCAACTCTTTCGTTTGTAGTGATGTGAATATTGTAGTGAAAAGAAAATTGATGCATAGAGATATAACAAATACGTTAACAAAAATCCATTAAATTCTAGCTAGCTCAACAAATCAAAACTAGCAGTTGCGATATAAGTTGATCAGTTGGTGGAATATATTATAGCAATATATGCAGGGCCGGCTCAGTGGGGGGACAAGCGGTGCAACCGTTCCGGGTCCAAGCATGTGTCCCCGTATAATAATAATTAAGTGGTCTATTTTTTATAAATTTATATTTTTATATATAAAAAATTATAAATATATTAAATAAAATTGAAAAGGATCCAAAATTATTTAATGTGTATATAGTTTTATTTTCATTACAAATATATACAAAATATTATATATTAAATATATTTTAAAAATTATCTATATATAAATTTTAGAGGATAAATTTTTTTTTTTGCTCTAGAACCCCTGAAAACGTTGAGCAGGTCCTGAATATATGCACGTGTTTGTTAATTAATAGTTCTCACAAAACCCTTTTATCACTAAAAAAGTTTGATATATTTTGACTTCTTCTCCCATATATATAAAAGATGTATTTGACTTTGATCATGCATGAGGTCATTTTGACAACGACGTAGAGTCATCCTTGATTCCTTTCATAACCGATTCACCATCAACTTTTTCTACATTAAGTGGAACACTTAGACCGACTTTCTTTAGATAGTTTATTTTCTTGTACGGTGTTTGATTAAGATAGTTAAGCATCAAATGCGTGATTACTTTCCCATTATATTCAAGATAGCAAAATGTTTTACGCCCAATATATCTTGGATTTTCAAAATATTTTCAAAATAGACTTACATCTAGGTATGGGTCTTTTTTATAACATGAGTGATCTGAGCTTTTATCACTCGATTAATGTTTTTAGTGTTAGTGTAGCTATGGAGTAGTCCATTTACCAGATTCTCTAATTTATCGAAAATGTGATATCATTTCAAATAGTCAAAAAGAAATAACTAAATAATTATACATTTAAGAGGAATCGATTCATAGCCTATATCTAATAGGGTTACTCCTTTTCAAATGGGAACCATTAGACCATTCCCACTTTGGTATAAATATTAATATTTAAAGAAAACATGATTTTAAATAAGATTAATAAGTTTGAGTTGGAAGTTTTATAATTTAAAAGATTGGTTTAAGAATTATATATGCTTGTTTAACTAAAAGACAAGTTATAAAACAACAAACTACCTTTTTCTCGACTGCATAAATATAAAATAAGAAAAAGCTAACTTGGGACGACTTCGGTATATGATAAATAAGTCAAACGTGAATGAACTTGGTCAAGTAATACCACCTTTTGCTTAGTTTTGCAGAAAGTAAACGCCAGCTTTGGTTATAGACCCCAAGAAAAGTCTCATGCTTTCACATATGAATGAAACTCCTTTGTGGTTTTGGTAAGCACAGAAGAGTATTAGAATAATAGATGTTAGACCAAACTAAAAATAAGTGAAGATAAAATAATAAGTGGACTTTGTATAAAGTCAATCTCATTATGTAGAGGTTTCCGTACTTAACTTCCTTACCCGAAACGCATATCAACCGACCACGACTTTCTCCTATATATATATATATATATATTTTTTTTTTTTTCTTTTGTAACTAGACTTTCTCCTATATTACCAGTTACCACCTTTCAAAAAGTTTAACTATCTAAAGTTTACAAGTAAATGATCATATGATAATTTCTATAAACATTCAGTTCAAGTAGTGGGAGCTTATAAATTGTTAATTTCTAAATATAAATTGTTATTTTTGTAGAGTGAAATGATCATCTAGCTGACACTGATTTAAATAGAACCTACTTGAGCATGTAAGGAGAGCTCAATATGTTGGAACCAAATTCTGCAACAAATAATCAATAAGCGATGACGAGAAGTCATAAGTGTGACATAATCACCTATTATTGTCAGCAATAATTATCGTCAGACCTTGGATAGTTGGATAATGTCTAATCCCTCTGTTTCGAATTAGATGTCGGTTTAGAGCAAAATTTTCGTTTCAAAATTAATGTCATTTTATGATTTCAATGCAAAAATTATTGACTTTTTATTCAAATCTATTTTTCTATTGGTTGAAATCTGGTTAGGTGTATTGGTAATGGTGTTTTTATCTCGTAAATAGATAAATTTAAATGTTTGTTTTATTAATCTGTGTGTCGAAGTTTAGAACGACTAGTAAAATAAAACGGAATGAGTATAAAATTGCCACTATACTTTTTGGTGTAATTGTCAAAACGGTATCTACTGTGATACACATAAACTAGAACTTGTAGAATTGTAACGTGGCTAAAGAAATGATTCTTATTACTATTATCATCAAGAACATATACAAAACCATCTTCAAGATGATCATAATATATAATTATTTTATTCTCTTCAAAGAGGTTACAAAGGTAAAAATAAAAAATGTTGTTCTCAGTGGAAGAATATTCCAAGAACAAGCTGTCCTCTTGATCCAAGATCCAATTCTCATACCCTCCCACTTCGTCTTCCTCCAATGACGTTGCTTCGACGCAACTCACATCGTCTTCATTACGTTTCTCCATCTGTCCGTTGCGTCTAACTTCTATCCAACCATCCTCCGCCGTAATCCACTCCGGTTCGCCGGAATTCTCATATCCGACGAGTTTCTTGATTCGATCAGCTGGTGAAGAGCCACATAAAGTTGAATAATTTGCAAATGGGTCTTCGTGTTGCTCTTGGAGTAATCGACTTCTCGAGGTTTCGCATGAATCCCAGAAACCTTGATCCAACACAGTACTAGGAGAAGAAGTATTCAGACAAGACAGAGACTGAATTTGACTTCGGTCCTCTTCGTCTTCTTGGTCGAGAAACGAATGTTGAAGCAACTCTTCAACAACCCATCTCTGTTTCGGATCTCTTCTCAGACAATTCCTCAAAAAGTCTTTACCTTTCTCCGACAAACACTCCGGAATCTCCGGCGACTCACCGGTGAACCCAATCTTGTAAACCGCAGCAACGACGTCGTTTAGCTCGGGCCAAGGACTTAGCCCTGTAGCCATCTCTATCACCATACACCCCAAAGCCCACACATCCGCCGCGAAACTCTGCTCTTCACCACGCGCCACCTCCGGCGACATAAACGCCGGTGTACCGGAAAAATCCAAACTCCCGTTTCCCGCCATTTTAGCGCATCCCAAATCGGCGATCTTCGCAGTTTCTCCTCCGATCATAACATTCTGGCTCTTCAAATCGCAATGAACAATCCCTACACCGTGAAGATACATCAAACCCTTTAATATCTGGCGCGTGTAGGTTCTAATCACCGGCTCCGGCAACTTCCCGCCGGAACTCTTGATCAAATCGTGAATACTCCCGCCGGGAACATACTCCATCAGGAGATTATACGTCAGCGTGTCGTTCTCGGTCGTTGTGTTAGAGCCAATGTACTTGACTACGTAAGGAGAGCTCAAACTCGAGAGAATCGATTCTTCTCTCTGCAAAAACGCCGACGAAGAAAACTCAGCGGATTTGACGGCGTAGAACTCGCCGGAGTTTGTGATTGCTAGTGAGACGTTGGCGGTTGAGCCCCGGCCTATGGTTGGTCCTCTTATCCAGTTTTTTTCTTCCATTGAAAGCAGAGCAAGAAAAAAAAACAGAGGAGATAGATAGAGAAAGTAAACTTGTAGAGAGAGAGAGAGGTTTTGAATTGTTTAAGCAAAGAATTATGATGTGATTGTTGTTTATATATACACACATGACAGAACACAAGTCTTATATGTGTGATGTAAATGACTTTGGCATGGGGTTATGGTGTGTCGTAATTCAAAAATCTGAATAGAGATGACAACTTTCTTTAAAACTTTTATTCGTCTCCTCCAATTATTAAGCACCAAAACTTTTACCTTATCTTTCACTTTTAATTTTAGATTAATTATTGTTATCTTATAGATCTGATACAGCCGTTTAACTTCGAATTCAAAGATGCCAGTCGTTAAAAAGGGAATAAAATATGACTTGATCATTGGTTAAGTTATTCCATTAAGGAACCATCACGACTTAATCATGTTCTTGAATGTTATTAGCAGACGTTATATAACAAAGATCCAAATCGCATTACAATAACGTTGGTTAGAGTCTCATTAGTTGTTTATTTTCACGTCAAAGACAAGTTGTTAAGAAATGTTCAACTGTTTTCGGTTGGTAGAATTGCACATAAATCAAGCACAAAGGTACAACAAATGAAATGGACAATTGCCCATCAATTTTGAATTTTCAGTCGGTTACCATCATGTATAGTTGTATACCGTTAAATACACATTTGATGTTGTAAAGTTGTGATAAGAAACTATGATTGGTAAGTTTGGTATATATATGGTATTGTGAAAAATAACAAAAGGATAACAGTAACCTTATTTTGGATATGGCCATTGTTGTATATACTCTAATGTCAAGTGATTTGCGACATTTATTTGCTTAATAGACAATACTCTTTATTTCTAGGAACTAATCTTTTAGTAAATTTAAACAATATTCATTTCATTAGAATACTCTTTATGGCAGATTCATGATATATATTGATGATCTCTTTCATTAAAAACAATATTCATTTCATTAAAATACTATTCATGGCAGATTGATATTATTCAGATAACCTCTTTCCGTGATGCTGTATTTAATAACTAAGAAAAAATCATGCTCTGTCTGTTTGATATAACCATATCTGAATATATATGCCTGTCATTTTATACATGTTGATATCTTCTTTATGCATAAAATCCTATATGTAAATCCCATTAATAATTATACTAAAGTTACTAGTCTTATTGTTTTTTTTTTTGAAAAAACTAGTCTTATTGTTCATCTGGTTATTTGATATGTTAAAGAAAATACCCTGTTAATATAAATCATCTATTAACTTTTCTTATCACTAATGTACATTATAAAAAAAAATTGGTGGAGCTCTTACTTTTTGTGGCACTTTTATTGCTTCTCAAACATTTTGTGTGGCAGAGCCAATTGGGTGAAAGGGGATGCTTATTGTGTGAATTTTAAAACGTGGCTGGAAGAGATTGGATAATGACAGCTTTGACGGCATGACGCCAGAGTGGACGGCGCCGTAACTTTGATCCACCAAAGGCAATAAGACGGAAACAATTTATTTTTATTTTGTTAAGAAAACAGGAAGTTAAAATTAGAGCATGCGTCACGTGGCGGGATCTCAAGCTAATTGCGGGATTAGCATGAGAGTTTAGTCTAATGTTGTGTGGAACTAAAGCAATTCTTAGTTAATCCATGTCTCAATTTGTCTAGAAACTAATAACAAAAGTGAAAATGGAAAACAAAGTTCAAAAGTCTCATAGTGATTTTTTTTATACTAGTGATTTCATTTTCAAATGTACATAAATACAACATTCTCACATATGAATGACATATCCACAAAAGCGGGTTATGTGCCGCTTTATTATGTGAAATTTCTTTAATTAGAATGCAAGCTGTGATTATGCTATGCAAGAAGATTATAATGAAAAAAAGAAAGAAAGAAGGTGTTGCGAAAATTGATTGGCATCTCTACTTTGCTCAAGGAATACAGTTGGATTCAGATCATTTTGTTTTAATTTATATACAAGAAATTAAATATTTTCTAAGAGATCTTTATTAATCATTGCAACTTTTGTTTTTTGTTTTTGTGGGGAATGGACGGCTATAACAAAGCTACGCAGCTTCATACATGTGACAGGGAGCGTGAAGAAAAATAAAAGGCGTTATGAAAACGTGAAGGTGAAAAGTAAAAGAGAAGATGACAAAAATAACATTATATCAAGTTTTTGTTCACAAACTAGCACTCAAGTTCAAAAGTCACAAAAATAGCATTTAATGTTTTATCAAAAGTCACAAACTTAGGGTTTAGAGTTAAAGGGTAGGGTTTAGGATTTAGGGTTCAGGGTTTAGGGTTTAGAATTTAGGGTTTAGGGTTTAGAGTTTAGGGTTTAGAGTTTAGGGTTTAGAGTTTAGGGTTTAGTGTTTAGAGCTTAGGGTTTAGGGTTTAGAGCTGAGAAATGAGGTTTTGGGGATAAGATTTCAAATTTTAAAAAATAAAAAAATTAAAATTTTCAAAAAATAAAATGCTATTTTGGTCATTTTAGTTTTTGAGTGCTATTTTTGTGATATAAATTTAGAAATGTGCTATTTTGGAGATTTGCCCAAAGTAAAATCACGCTATGTTTTTTTTTTTTTATAAAGAATGTAAATATCATTTCGAAAAATGAACAAAAGGTTTTACAGAGTGTTATTAGCAAAGGTTTCTTGTTCTTGAATACACATTTGTTTGTTTGTGTTCTCTTACTATTCTGTTAATCTCAACTTCTATTGAGTAGTTTGGTGCATGCTTTTTCCGTTGCAATGTTTTTGGAAAAGTGAAAAAAGGTCAAAGTATTACTAATTTCGTATATCTAACACTAACGTTAACTGAAACTTCACAATTTCACCCTATAAAGGCGCTGTAAGGCCCTGTAAGAGTTTGGTTATGTTCTAAACAAACGATTATTGCATTTCTATCAAAAACAAAACAAAATTAATTTACGTTAGCTATCAAACGAATGGGTATAGTTAGCGTCATGTACTTGAGAAAGCGACAAATTATATATAACAGTATATATGCACGATTATTTGTAACATTTTAGCAGAAGTGAACTATGTTGGGAGTGTCATCTGTTTGCAGCCCTATTATTTTATTTTGAAAAATGTTTACAGCCCTATACAAATTAATCATGGGAAAATATGAGAACAAACTTCTTTAATAATGGAAAATCTAGTATTTTTTCCTACCAAATCTCAACTCTAATTAGCGCCACGAGTTTGAACATTTTTTTGTGTTAGAATATACTTTGATGTATATTTTGACAGCTTTATAAACGATTTCTTTCTAAATTTACCTCGATACTAGGGCTAGGCAAATAAACCGAACCCGAAA
>NC_027749.1:10786060-10786323 GCF_000695525.1 Brassica oleracea var. oleracea | reverse complement strand
TACTTATGTTTTGATTACAAAATAGGTATAAACCAAATACTTTTAAACCGAAGAACCGATTGGAACCCGAATCCGAAAGTATAATGGCCAAGACCGGCCCAATACCGGCCCAATACCTAGAAGATATTGGTATAAACCTAATACTTATGTTTTGATTACAAAATAGGTATAAACCAATGGAGTGGATTGCCATTAACCATGACCGGCCCAATACCTAGAAGATGGAGAGATGGCCGAAGCCTAGAGAGAGGAGAGAGAGAGAG
>NC_027749.1:10762835-10763906 GCF_000695525.1 Brassica oleracea var. oleracea | reverse complement strand
ATGAATTGATCGCCCCATGCTAGTTTCTAGATTGATTGTTTTCATAAATGCGTAAGACATGTTTGTGGCCGAGCTTGTTAATATATCTTGCGGCCGCATGTTCACATTGTGAAACTCAATTTTAAATGATGATGTGATTCAGATGTCGAAAATCTCAAACAGAGACTATGCGGCCCTTAATCTCTCCGGAGATAACTACTTGCAGTGGGCGCTAGATACAAAGATCAGTCTAAGGTCAAAGGAACTTGGTGATACTATCATCAAGGGCAACAATGAGACCGATAAGAATCGGTACATGGCTATAAGTATTATACGCCATCACCTCATTGAAGGTCTAAAAGATCAGTACGTCACGATGGAAAATTCACTAGAACTTTGGGATGCTTTACATCATAGATATGATCACCAGAAAACCGTGTTACTTCCAAAGGCTAGAAACGACTGGAAGAATCTCAGATTCTTGGATTATAAGTCGGTGGATGAGTACAATTCAGTCTTTTTTATGACGGTCTCGATGCTGAGACTTTGTGGTGAAGTAGTAACCGAAGAAGAGTTACTTGAGAAGACTTACTCCACATTTCATTCATCGAATGTGATACTGCAACAGCAGTACATAATGAAAGACTTCGCCACATATACTGATCTGATCTCGTGCCTGCTTCTGGCCGAGGCAAACAATGAGCTCTTGATGAAGAACAGTGAAGCTAGACTTGTTGGAACAGCACCATTACCGGAGGCTAATGAGGTTGAAAGGAAAGATCCCAACGAGTGCAATTATGTCCAAAATGACAAGAGATCACACGGGTTACAAGGGGCATGGCCGTGACAATTACTCGAACAGCCGAGACAACTGCTCGACCGGCCGAAGAGGAAACCACAATAACCATGGTCGTGGTTCCAATCATGGCCGTGGCCGAGGTAGTTATGGCCGTGGTTGAGGCGGCATATCCAAACCGTCTTACTCGACCAAATCCATTTGTCACAGATGTGGAATGGGAAACCATTGGGCCAATAACTATAGAACCCCTAAGCACTTATGTGAGCTCTACCAAGAAAGTCTTAAGAACAAGA
>NC_027749.1:10761792-10762796 GCF_000695525.1 Brassica oleracea var. oleracea | reverse complement strand
ATTCCGACATTGCTAAAAATGACCAGATGGACTTTGAGACTTCTGATTGTCTCTAGGACTAAATTTTCGATACGACTTGTCTTATTGCTTTATGATTTGCTTTAAACCTACTTGATGATTCACAATTTATATATATATATATAAAAGAGTTTGCTTTGATTTCATTATATCTTACCTGATCTTATTTGAACATATGTATGTTTTTACTGATAAAGAATTGCCTAAAGAGCATAATATCCAAGTAAGAAATCGTGAAAGTAGTATAGTGAGCCTAGTAAAGAAACTATGGCTAAGGCATTGTCTAAAAAACATTAGATACACCCAATAATATGTGACCCATTGAGTTATGATAATATGGTTTCTAAATAGAAACAATGGGCAAACAAAAGGAAACAAGTTCCTTCAGATTTTGAAAGAAAAATCGCCTAAGACCTTATAAGAAAGTGGTCGAGACTATACCTAATGATCTCTACTGATTTAAACTATGCTATAAGATCAGTATGATGAGAGGCAAGAACCGTGGTGACCATATTGAGATACACCACGAAATTTTACACTATATGGCATGATAGGATTAGCCATCCTAAAGTCTAAACTCGATGCAAAGATTGAAAAGGCACAGAGTTATCCCGTAAAAGATCTCACGTTGTGAAACATGTACACAAAGGGAAACCCACTAGACTCAATTGTCCCAAGCACCTCGACCTTATAGTATGGTCATGAGGGGGAGAGAGGATAAACCCATGATCAATACTACAAGTTCGTATACCACTATGGTCTAAGACCATGTTATAAATGGCTCGGTCATTACTCGGCCATAAAGGACCATTCCTTGGCCGCAAGGGCCATAACCGGCCGGAGAGGCCATTACATATAAAGGTTCGGCCATATAAGCCATTATCTATAAGACTAAGATTCTATAGTCTATAAGCCTGGGGACATTATGAATTTACATGTATAGAATGATAATATTCATCAGGCCATATAAGTGAGCATAGATATTC
>NC_027749.1:10751333-10761063 GCF_000695525.1 Brassica oleracea var. oleracea | reverse complement strand
CCAAGACCGGCCCAATACCTAGAAGATGGAGAGATGGCCGAAGCCTAGAGAGAGGAGAGAGAGAGAGCCGACTTTAGGAGAGAGAGAGAAGGCCACAAAGCTTGGAGAAAAGTAAACTCTTTCCTTTTCCTAGTAGATGTAATCTTTCCATTATTATGTATTAGTAGTTTTTCTAATCCTAGTGAGTTTAGGTTTTGGATATTTTCCATTTATCTTCATCTTGTAATCCTTATATAAAGGAATCCCTTGATCATTAATAATAACACACACGGAAATATTCAGTCTCTAAACCCTCTATTTACAACATTATTGCATTTCTATCAAAAACAAAACAAAATTAATTTACGTTAGCTATCAAACGAATGGGTATAGTTAGCGTCATGTACTTGAGAAAGCGACAAATTATATATAACAGTATATATGCACGATTATTTGTAACATTTTAGCAGAAGTGAACTATGTTGGGAGTGTCATCTGTTTGCAGCCCTATTATTTTATTTTGAAAAATGTTTACAGCCCTATACAAATTAATCATGGGAAAATATGAGAACAAACTTCTTTAATAATGGAAAATCTAGTATTTTTTCCTACCAAATCTCAACTCTAATTAGCGCCACGAGTTTGAACATTTTTTTGTGTTAGAATATACTTTGATGTATATTTTGACAGCTTTATAAACGATTTCTTTCTAAATTTACCTCGATACTAGGGCTAGGCAAATAAACCGAACCCGAAAATCCGAACCGAATCCGATCCGATAAAAATGAAACCGAACCGATCTGAACCCGACGTAAATACCGAATGGATCTTGTTTTATGGTATTTCGGGTTATGGGTATTATCCGAACCGAACCCGAACATAAATGGATACCCGATAGAACCCGAAAGATTTCAAAATTCCAAAAAGAACTTGTACGAAACATGATCTCAATTCCTAATATGTATCTAAGATACATTAAGATATTATTGAACATCTAAAATAATTATCTATTACATGAAAATTGATGTTTGAAGGTGGCGGTTGAAGTTTGAAGTTTTTAGATTTTGGTTTTGTTTTCATTGAATAATGTTTCTTATTTCATGAGAACTTGGTTTTCGTTTTATGCTCTCATTTATTTGGTTTTCTTTTTATCAATAACTATATTTACCTTTCGTTTGATTTTGAATGATCACGTTTGATGTTTCTTTCTTATTTTTGAATTGATTTTACTTATGTTTTGATTACAAAATAGGTATAAACCAAATACTTTTAAACCGAAGAACCGATTGGAACCCGAATCCGAAAGTATAATGGGTTATACCGGTTCTTTGAAGATTTACTAACTCCGACCCGAACCAGATAGAACCCGAACCGGTCCCGAACCGAATTTTTATATAACCCGAATGAGGCTGATTTTGATAAACCCAAAAAACCGAGATCCGATTGGACAAAACCGAAACCCGATTGGGATCCCGAATGCTCATGCCTACTCAGATACTGCTTCACCAAAGAAAAAAACACCGAAGATATTTGTAGACATCTTTTTTTCTTTTTAATCAACTTGAAGGTAAACCCTTAATTCAAAGATTCCTTAGCACTCATGAGTCATGAGAAGTTGAGAACTATGGAAAGAGTAGACATTGGTATTTTCGGCTGATAAATACAAAAAGCAGAAAATATAAGCGTTTACAATTTGAAAGGATACCTTCAGCAAAGCACCAACCAGTGAAATTTAAAAGAGAGATTCGAACCCAAAAAAAGAAGGCTTTTCCTAATACTTTGCCTTTTCAATAGAGAATAGGGGCCAAGTAAGGTTCATCCAATGAAATTTAAAAGAGAGATTCGAACCCAAAAAAAGAAGGCTTTTCCTAATATTTTGCCTTTTCAATAGAGAATAGGGGCCAAGTAAGGTTCATCCCTTAAGGGTATGCTTCAAGTAACGAATGCTCACATTGACAACAACACTCATAAATTTTTTTAAAGACTTTCGTTGCAGAGTTTCTTTCTAACGTCAACAAAAGTGAGAAACTGACTCTTAACTTCATCCCTACGTCCAAGCATCTCAAGAGACTGGCCTTTACTCAAAGGTATCGCTTTTATGACCTTTATGCTTCTAGACGCTCATCGACCGATTTCACCTGAGAACCAGTCCAAACCCCGATAACTGATCAGACCCTATCAACATTGTCATCCTGATACTAGTAGATACCAATAAAATGTCTTTATATGATGGTCAGCGAACTTACAAGGTATCAGCTAACATGGCACGTATTTTGGCTCTTAGCTCATCTGAAACCTGAGTTGGTTCGCTTTGTGGGTGCATGATGTTGTTATCTTCAGGAGAAGCTTTACGATCAGACTGGTCTGACTTTGAAACACTCTCCTCTTCCACTCTTTTCTCATCTTTCTTTATACGTTTGCTAGACTTCTGTCGATGACCATGCTCACTGTCTGAAGAGTCCTCGTGCTTGCGTCTACTGGATCTGTGTCGGTGGTGTCTGCGATGCTCATCATCAGATGAATCAAGATGCTTATCATGATGCTTCCTGGATTTGTGATGATGGCTACGCTTGTCCTTGGAATAATCAGCATCTTTGCTATGCTTACTAGATCTGTGTCGGTGCTCACGATCAGTGTCGGAAGAATCATATAGCTCATGCCTGTCTGAAGATTTGCGGTGTTTGTGCCTATGGCGGGAACGACTGTGATACTCATCATTCGATGAGCTCTCATGCTTGTCCTTGTCCCGTGAATGTCTGTCCTTGGAAGAGTGTCGTCTCTTGTGCTTATGCCTATCATGCCGTTTTCTACTTGAATGCTTCTTCTCAATCTTTGTATCTTCAGTGACTTCCTCCATGATGCTCTCTTCACTGTCTTCTTCTTCTCCCATTTCATCATCTTCATCTCTCTGTGATCTGGAGCGGTAATTTCTCCTTGATCGTCTTTCAGTGTTATCATCATCTGCTTGTTTCTTCTCAGAGACTTCAGATGGATGTGAGCTACCTTCTACTTCTTTGGCAGTATTAGAACCTGCTCCAGAACCCAACGGTTCGACTGATGCACTTCGCGATGGTTCAGCCTGTTGCGCTGCCTGGGCACCGGGCTTTAACATGGCCACAAACATTTTTGCACGCTTCAACCTTTCTGCCTTCAACTTCTGCTCCTTCGACAAGCCTGCTTCAGAAGAATCAGCTTCTCTAGCAGCTGCCGAGCCAGAATTCAGTTGACCCATAGATTTGGACAAATCAGGGGGCTTAGAAGAAGTATTACTTCCATCATTTCCGAGGCTCTGAGAAGTTCCATCCAAGGGTTTGCCTGATAGGATCCCTAACTGGGGATTCCTTATGCCTCTTCTGGCAGCTTCAAGAATAGCAGCAGCAGTATTCACATCTACATTGACCCTCATCTGCGGTTCGACGGGCTTGAATGGTTCCTTTTTTAACTCAATCTTTGGTTTGTCACTAACCACTTTTTGTTTCTCCCTCTTTGCAGAATCATCCTGTAAGATACTCCCACTCCCTAAAGCAGGTTTGCCATCTTTTACAGTACTGTCCATTTTCTCTTGCTTCATGTTTTCCTTCTTGGTAAAATCGCCTCTGTTATATGATCTTAACTGCAAAAGAAATCAGCCATTGAGTATATTATTAGTGAAAGTTATAAGCAAAAGGTTTCCACGCACATGAAAACACACAAAATCAGCAGTATGAACATGAAATAGAAGTGTACCTCTTCAGCCTCTCGGAGAACCTTCCGATAATATCCATGGTATAAGCTAGCTGGACGTAAGAATGGAAACATCCCGTATTTAACATCCTGTGCAGCAAGAGTAGCCTCAAGTTCTTTCCCATTCTTTTGAATGAAGTCAACTATCTTATCAATCGCTCTTTTCATCTCAACTGGCGGCTCCACAATTTGCAGTTCAAGCTTGGGTTGTGCCAGCATTGTAGAAGATTGCAACTTTTCAGAAGCCAAAGGTTTTTCTGAAACTTTATCTTCTGTATTGATCTGCTTCCTCTCAACAACGTTAACTGCGCTGACAGAAGGGTTTCCTTTTATAAAAGGTGCTTGATCATTTGACAGAAGAGAATGCCTAGAGGCTACATCTCTCACAGTGGCAATCTTTGCAGCTTCTTTTGACACTTCAGGTCCACTGGAATCAGCTTCATCACCTTCCGTAGAACCCTTTGTTTTACAGTCCCTTGCTGACTCTTCATTAGTCTCTTCGTCTTCTACAGTCCCGTAAACCGAACCAAGTAAGGACAAAGCTCCACCATCCTTCCCACCTTCAATATTCTTATCTTCTACGGCAGATTTTCCTGTCAAAAGCTCTTGATGTTCAACAAGAAACCTAAAGTAAGGGTGAAGATGATGGTCTGGCATCAAAAACCCAAATGTTGGGTTGCCTCCTTGTTTGACTCTCAAGACAATTTCAGATTGCCCACCATGGTTGCTTACAAAACTCGAAGTTCTTGCCATGATCTGATGTAATTTCTCAGTTGGGGGCTGAAAGGAGAGAAAAATGTACAAGCAAAACAGTTAGTAATGTGAAATCTCATGATGCCTGGTTTTGAAGGAATGAACCTTAGACAACACGCATGTATATATACATATTGAAATCTCACTTAAGTATGGAGAAACCACAAAATGCAAATATCAGAACTGTATATAGATGCATCATCTGATGTGCACTCATTTTTTAGGTTACTGGTAAGTCATGAATTTCTATCATCTTAATCCCACCTGCACTGCCCCTTGTCATGGCAGCGAAAGGAAAAAAGGTGACTGTGAATGACAACCTTAGACAACTCCATCTCTTCTCCGAGAATCTGAAACTTAGACATTTTAGAATAACATATGCACCTTTCAGATGTTTACATGGCCATATCAGCTAAAGTACCAAACAAGTGACCAAAGCCCTCATATTTCTAAAGGGAACAATCTGCCAAAACAGTAACTTACCAGGTGTTGAAGTAAATAGTCAGGCACGGGGAAAGGCGGGCTAAACTCAGATTCCGTATCAGAAATTTTCTGGTCACTGAAATCACTGGAGCTTCCGTATGAATAGGGGACAGCACGAAAACCAGCGACATTTGTACTTGCTGAACCATCATTGATATCTGGGGAGCAAAAGTGAAAAAACGATTATGATCAACTCTGCATACCAACTGCAGGACAGAGAAAGAAAAGGGAATACAAATATAACTAAAAGTACTACTATTAGAGAAAAATTACTCCCTAAAACAGAGTCCTTTAGTTTCATGTTATATTTTTGCAATAACTTAACTAAGTGCAGCAATTCGATTGTAATAACCAGACGAAAACCAGCAAACATCAATGTGCAACCTAGGACTTAGTTACACACTCATCGAACTAAGATGCCAACTTAATTAGGGAGAGACCAAGCCAGCACTGAAGTCTAAAAAATTAGTACACCAATCAGCGATAGAGTATAGGCAAATAAAACTCCGATCTTGAAAAGGCAAAACAAATCAAGTATCCATCTGATACTAATCGTTATCATCCTCTAGAACGTTTACCATCTCACCCAGAGTCTGAACTAAATCAACTGTAGATAAAACGGAGAGATTCCTACGAAGTTCGCAATCCTTACCGCTCTCGTCGTGCGACAGAGATGGAGAATCCGCCGGCAAATCAAGATAACGCTCGTGATCGAGATCAGCATCCAAGTTAGGATCGTCTGAAACCGGACGGCGGCGCTTGGGACGCGGAGGAGGGAGAGAAGAGAGGAGGTGGCGAACATCGTAGCGGTCAATGAAAAGGCTGTTCCAGTCAACGAGCGCCGTCGGGGTGTTGACGAAGGTTGCCATCGAATCATCGTCGAAGAAGAGAGCGTGACGGCCAACGATCTCCAGATCCATTGATGATTGATGATTTTGACAAGAGCTTAGGGCAGACTATTATTGATTGATTGACCCCAAAGAGAGATTAGATTCGTGATGACTTCAATAGAGATGACGTCGTTTATCAACTTTTTGATGCCGTTTGAGAAGAAGGAAAGCGTTTTGTTTCAAGAACGACGTACATTCTTATGGATAGAGAAACTCAAAACGGCGTGCATTCGTATAGAGAAACGAATTAGGATTTTTTTTTGTTTTCTTTGTATTTTCGACCCTATAACTAACAATATAACCTCTATAAATTAATAATCTCTATAAATTAATAAATTTTGTCGTTCCCAATTTGGACCCGTGTAAAATACGACACAAATCGATAAAATAATAAGATAATAATATTTTTAAAACTCCCATGTAAATATATAATTCCATTAAAATCATAAATTAATAATCTATCTCTATATATATTTTATATAAGTACAAACTAAACATTATATTGTTGGTTTTATATTCACAATAAAAATACTTCTATTTTTCTTAATATTTTAATATATTTGATAATATTTAGTAAACTTATATTGAAAACCACATAAAAATTATATGAAACATAAAATTATACACCAAGTAAGATAATTAAATAATACGAAAGTCAAATTTCTAAAATTTAAATAATTTATATACGGTAAATCAAATATTTTCTTATTTTATTAATAAAAATATTCAAAAATAGAAACAAAATCTATAAAAAGAAATTTTTGTAAATTAATATCTTTATAAATTAATAAAATTTTAAAGTCACAACATTATTAATTTATAGAGGTTTTACTGTAAATGTTATATTTTGCCCATAATCTTAACTTTATGTCTCTCTCCATTGCATAGTCACAATCTATCTGGTTTTAATCTTCTTATGTACTATTGTTAAATTCAGACGGGTCGTAGTTAGAGATTCTCCGATTAAATACATGCAAAGAAACAATTTGAATGTGACACAACCGAAACAATTATGGATCATCATCATCATCATCATATTTTGATGAAGGAAGAAGAAAGTGTCAGTTGTATTTAAGGATGCAATGCAACGGAAGAACCTGTTGTAACCTTACCAATAAGGCAATAAATACGGACGTTTGGTCAACTGCAATAAAATTTGTTAGCTAAAATAATAGAAGGGTAGTCTATACAATGACCCCTCTGTGTAAAGTGATAATGCAAGTAGTAATATGAACTCTCTTGTTTGAAACAGCATCACACATCGTTTCAATAACATACTAAAGCTAATAAATAAATCTGTGTGTATTGAGCTCTCAATCAAATGCAATTATTAACGTAAATTAGGCAAGTTAATTGCGCGTGGCTTAATACATAATGCAACAGAAAGATATCGTAGATAAACAGTAGAGTATCGTATAGGTCAGGAAATGACCAATAGGAAACGAGGGAATGGTGTTGACCTTAATTTCTGACGTAAGGTTTGTACATTGTATAACAAATAACGTTGACCTATCTAATATTTGCAGACGTCGTTGACCATTTAATTTATTCAAGAATTTTCTTTAGTGGTTCGATTTTTTTATTTTTGTCATCAACAAACTTTAGTGGTTCGATTTATTCACACAATTCACTAGTTCGATTTACCAATGATATAATGACTAAGGGGGATGTATTCAATTTAACATTTGATGTGATTTGAATTTTAATGGGGTTTTAGATGATTTCAATAAATTGCAGAGATTTAAGTGATTTTTGTTAAACTACTCTAGAATACCACCTAAAACTATGAGATTTGGGTTTTAATTTTTTTAACTAAGAAATCCTATCCAAACACCGTAAAATCACCTGAAAACTTTAAAACTCCACAACTTAAAATATTTTCAATAACAGTGGATTTCAGAGTACTATAAGAAATGTCAAATTCAATAACAGTGGATTTTAAATGAGTTTTTAAAATTCATGTTTTAATAACAGTGGATTTGTCATTTTAATACAAATCACCTGAAACTCTCAGTTGAATACATCCCCTAAGATAATCGTTTCAAAGACTATATATTAATTACATATTCTGCAAAAACATATGCTTGATAAACCAAGTTATATAAATTATAGGTATAGCAAAAAAATATAGATTATATATGTATTAAGTTAAATAGTAAATACCATATCAGTGGACATCACGACTCATTTCCACTCTGCATGCGTTCGATCATTGCAGATATTGGATTCTTCCCAAATGTTAAGTTTTAGTCTATTAAATATGTTTTTGAACTTTATATAACCTAGTAAGTAGTAACTTGGAACATGTTCCTGCAGACCAAAAGTAAAAGAAAAACATATTCCTGCAGAAGACTAATTAAATTGACTTTTGATTTAAGATATTTTTAGTAAGGAAATATATTTCCAATTAGATAACTTATTTTTTGTCTCGTATTATTAACATTAATTTGTTACACATTAAATCAAAATTTACATAACAAATATACTTGACTGATATGGACAGAATGCTGGTAGCGATGAAGAAAGGAACTTAACCTTGCTAAAATCGCTCCCATATTTCTCAAAATGAAAACTATTATTTATATCTTTTGTCAATACCTATTAAGTGTTTTCTAAGTTTCTTGACTTAATTCATCTTAATATTTTATTCCTACAAATTACAATGTAAAAAATGGCCTTCAATTATATAAACTAATATATAGTCCGGGTTGATTGGGCCTATGAAGGTCGACTTGTAATAGTCAAGTTAAAGCAAGTGTCTATTAGAGGATGTATAAGTTCAATTTGCTTAATTTAGAAATATAAACCAATGGCTCGTGTGATTTTCACGACAAATGAAATTAGAACTTAAAAATAAATTAACAAATATAACTAAAATGGACGACTTTGCTTCTCCTTGCATCTCGCCCGAATCGTCTCAGACCGGCACATGAGGCGAAGCGATGGATTCAGTCATGGTTCGCCACGCATATAAACGTAAAGTGTCTATTTACCCATCCTTTTCTTTTTTTTTTGCAAAGCTTAAACGACTCTGTTCTCCTTGTTTGTAAGCTGGTACTAATTGTGTATATATTCTTTTTCTTTTCATTGACGAAATAATTCTTTTTGTAACTTAACTAAATCAGAAAGCCAATATCTCTTGAGAATCATTTGAAAAATTAGAACCTTAATTTTGTATTAATTAAAAAAAACTTCAAATCCTAGGTGGCACTCTAAATGCCTTCTAAATATTATTTCAAAGAATTCTAGAGCATCTAATATAAAGTATAGTTTAATCTAATGGTGTCACATTATTTCATAATTATATAACACTAGAGAACATTATATTAATCTAAAATATAGGAAGTGTGTATTTTTTCCTTAAATAAAAGCTACGGAATTACCTAATATGATTTACATATATATAGCAATTAATGATTATGAATAATTTTTGCATCTTTTTTCATTTTTGTTTAAATTTATATTATTAAAAAAAATTAAACAATCACATTAACCATATAATAAAAAAATTAGATTTTTTCTTATATGTTATATTTTGAATTTTTTTAAATGAGTTTAAATTACAAAAATGAGGAAACCTTATATGTTATATTTTTTTAAACGACTTTAAAATACAAAAATGAGGAAACCTTATATGTTATATTTTTTTAAACGACTTTAAAATACAAAAATGAGGAAACCTTATATGTTATATTTTTTTAAACGACTTTAAAATACAAAAATGAGGAAACCTTATATGTTATATTTTTTTAAACGACTTTAAAATACAAAAATGAGGAAACCTTATATGTTATATTTTTTTAAACGACTTTAAAATACAAAAATGAGGAAACCTTATATGTTATATTTTTTTAAACGACTTTAAAATACAAAAATGAGGAAACCTTATATGTTATATTTTT
>NC_027749.1:10718127-10750357 GCF_000695525.1 Brassica oleracea var. oleracea | reverse complement strand
TGGAAAAAATAAGGTTTTTATGTCATAATTTGTTTAATGTCCAATCCGATCAACCCATGATGTATTAATTATAGTTTTATTCCATTATTTTTAATAAAAATTGATCCGATCCATCGGAAAGAAATTATATAATAACAACAAAAAATATTTTATATATATAAATAAAATGATCAAATATATAAAAGAAACTATCGATAATATATACAAATAAACTCACCCTGCGCAAGGCGCATGTGTTATCCTAGTAGGTAGTGAACCAAAGACATAATCAGAATCAACAATATTCCTATGATAGTTCTTTCTCTTTTTATTAACATGCATTTAGTTTTTTTTTGTTTAGACATGCATCTAGTGGTAAAAGGGTTCCAGCTGGAGCTTCCGCCATGGGTTTGATTCCCCTTGCCATCGATAGACGCCTTAAGTGGCAAGAAAACCCGGAATTCTATAGGTCTTTTGGTGATTAGTACTTGGGACTAGAAAAATGATTTGCACAAGTCCATCAAAATTATAGCAACATAATACAAATGCTGTATTTACTACGTTATTATTAGTACCAGACTATGCCTTTGATTAATTCACATATTACACATAAGTTTTTACTCCAAGTAACCCTCCTAATTTCAGTTATATAAACGCGTATGTGTACCTCGACGTACGCATGTGCATGTCCATAAAATAGTATTCAACTGAAACAAAATAATCAAAATCCCCCCCCCCCCCATATCGATCGCTTGAAACCTCTCTTTATCTTTTTCACCACATTTCACGCGTCAACTCGTCTAGATCACAACTATAAACCCTAAGTCCATCGTCTTCCCAATTTCTCTCTCTCCCTCTAAATCTCTTCTCCCTCTACATTCACATAACAACAAAAGAATAAGAAGAAGGAACGAAGAACCATCTCTCTATCTCTCGAGCCCTAAGTAACTCACCGAACACACTCATACGTCAAGAGGAAATGGCGCAATTCATGAAGCTACTCGTGACAATTGCATTAACAATGGCAATCACAGTCGCCATCACCACCACCACAACCACCAACGCCACAACCACAAAATTTGCTCTCGAATATCCTCTTAAGGACCACACACCACCAGGAGCGGTTAAGGTTAGACCGAGTCGGTTCTTGGCAGAAAAAGTCGACAACGGTCATGGACCTAAAGCACGTAACCCAAATGCAGCTGACCATTGCCACAAGGAGCCAGAGATCTGCAGCCGCAGCTATTACAGCACCGGAGCAAACTCTACGATGGCTTGTTGTAACAACAAATGTATGGATTTATCAACCGACGACAAAAACTGCGGTGCGTGTAAGAACAAATGCAAGTTTGGGCAAACATGTTGTCGCGGTCAGTGCGTTTACGTGGCTTACGATAAACGCCACTGCGGTGAGTGTAACCATCGTTGCGAACTAGGCGAGTTCTGCGTCTACGGTCTTTGTAACTACGCGTGATGATTCAATCATCCATTCACGTCACGCTCACGTAAAAAAACTGATTGAAGTATACGGATATAATTTATTTACATGGACGCTGATTAAAAAAAGGTCGGTCCAGTCAATTATTTACTTAATAATTAATAAAGTGTCTGTGTGTATTTTTGGATTCCCATAATGTTTTGAGGGTATATAAAAAGATCAATTTACTACTTTAATGTCTACGAATAAAATGGAACATCCTCGTTTCCAGTCCTGCTGCTGTTTTTATCTAGTTTTATATAAGAGTGTGTATTAATTATAATACACCAAATATGAATAATATTCTATACGTATAAATATATAAAGATGCATTAATAAAGTCTCCTTTACCTTAGTCCATCTTGAGAGATCTACATATCTAATCTAACACTACTAAAAGCCCGATATCATGGCATTCTAAGGTGTCCACGTAGGACAGTTAATTACAGCCAATCCCACAGCTTGGTTACTCCACGTCACCATCGTATTTGTGTATTTTCATTAGAGAAATACGATGTGTTTGGATCATACAAACCAATCCGAGTTAGTGGGCTTTTTAAAATATTTTAAGCCCAGTCCATCACCAACAACTCTCCAAAGTCGTATCGTTTCTTTCCTCTCCGCCGACTGTCGTATCTTCTTCTTCTCTTGCCTTTCCCCTTCCACCTCTTTCGTTACTCTTCTCCAGATCCTTCAGATCCGTTTCACCACTATCTGATCTAATCAATCCTCTTACTGAACTTAATCAATAGATTCCTTTCACCTTCCTCTTCGTTTCTCTATTTATAAATCTCTTTTCATAGTTTATATTTCCATTAAAATCCATAAGATTCTCTCAAGTAACTATCTCGATGGAATCCAAAGGCAACTCTACAGTCTCCAGCGATCAGAAGACCAACGAGAAGACGTTCGCTTCCTCCGCGACTATGAAGCCACACGGGAAGTCTACTGCTGCCTCGGCGATTGCGGCGAAACCTAACGGCAAGAGTGATAAGAAGACCAACGAGAAGACGTTCGCTTCCTTCGCGTCTATGAAGCCACACGGGAAGTTTACTGCTGCCTCGGCGATTGCGGCGAAACCTAACGGCAAGAGTGATGTTCCATCTGACATTCCGAAGAAGCAAAAATCTGATGTTGCTCTCTCCTCCGCGCATGGCGACCGATAGATGTTCTTCAGAGATGTTTCATTCAGCCCACACGAAGCGGAGCTGAGGTTTCGTCTGATTCACTTTTGGGAGGCTCGAAATCTAAACACGAAAGAACTCATCGGACAGGAGATGCTTCTTATTGACGAAGAGGTTCTTCTAAAAATTGGTCTTTGTTAATTTCTACTGTTTTAAAATTGGTTGATTGAGATGGTATTTCTGATAATGTCAATTCCAAATGATTTATAGGGAACTGTCATCCAAGGTTTTATTACAGCAGGACAGGTTGGGATGTATAAGCTGACATCAGGTTCTGTTTATAAACTGAGTAACTTCTTCGGATCCAGAAGCAAAGTCCAGTTTCGGGTTGCTGATCATAGGGCCACCATTTCGTTCTCTTGGAACTCTGATTTGAAAGTTCTCGAGAACCATCCGGTCCCAATTCTCGAAGACAGGTTCAGGTTCCATAGCTACGAGGAGTTTCATGCCAACTGCGACCGCAGAGTTGATCTTTATGGTAAGCTCTGCTGACTTCTTTTTGGTGTTTATACTTAGATCTTTAGGTTATAATTAATCACCTCCAGTAACTACTAATTCAAAGCGTTTTGTTACATATTTATGTTTTGGTTAGAATAATTAATCACCTCCAGTAACTACTATTTCAATGAGTTTTTCTTACATATTTATAGTAGATATGTGATTTGTGAACAGATGATGAGTTCCTTTTATACCCGTTTGAAATGATATTAGTTGTATAAGTCTGATATCTGGGACCTTTATATATTCTATTTCAGATTATGTTGGCCACATGAAACTGGTGAATGGGCAGACTATCACTGACCACACTGCTCTTGATGAAGTTGACATAGCAGAGAAGCGGCATCTGTGTGTTCATGTACAAACACATGAGTAAGTTTGTTTATTTTTTTTAGACGCAATCTCTGTGTGCTATTTTTATCAAATGGTTTTTATCCTTACACAGCGGACCAGTGATGAAGCTCTATCTATGGGACAATGCTGCATCCGAGTTCTGCCAGAAGTTCATATCATATGGACGGACTCCAACCGTTCTTTTGGTCACCACAGTAAACCCTAAACATCTTGGAGGTTATCATTTTACTTAAAATATTTCAATACAATATGTGATAATATCAATGAAATAATCGTTGCAAGTCTATAGCTTTCTTCCTTTAATTTTTTTTTGTTGGTAATCAATTTATTTGTTATGATCAGGAACCCTTGCTCTTGCTTCTATGGCATCATCTAGAGTGTTTATGGATACTGATGTCCAGCCTACCAAGGATTATCTTGCATGGTAGGCATTTCTGTAGTCAGATCATTTTTCATACAGCTTCTGCTTTGTCATTTCATGTGACTTTCTAACATATTTTTGTGTTCCTCAATTTCCTCAGGCTGAGCTATAACTTGGACATTGCTAATAAGATTACGGCAGAGGTTGTCACTAAGCCTGAGCCAGTAACACTAGAGGAACTATACTCTTACATCAAGCAGGAGACTACTAAGGTTCAAAGTTGATCTGTTTTATCATTCATTATGACATGCTTGGGTATTTATGAAGTTTATTTTTCTCAATTTTGCAGGTTGCTTGGTTTGAGTGCACAGCAACTATAGATGATATTGTCCAGAGTTCTTCTTGGTATTATATTTCTTGTGGTGGGTGTAATAGTAAGGCAATCAAAGGGCCTACTTCACTGATTTGCAACAATAAGAAGTGTGTGAAAAGGGAGGTCACAGGCGTTCCTCAGTAAGTATTTTAGACAATGTTTTATCTACTTTTTGTAAGAAATAATAACTAATCATCTTTCATTGCAGATATCTCACGAAGATTGATGTTTATGACAAGAGTGAACAAGCAGTTTTTGCCATTCTTGGTGATGTTGGTAAAGAGTTGACTGGGAAGCATGCATCCGAATTGGTTGCCAAATGTTTTGAGGTAATTTCAAGTCTGTCTATGTTGAGCCTCATATTGGTCTAACTGAAAATTAATTTATTGAATGTTAGTCAAATGAGGGATTAGGAGCTGACCATCCCGTGCCGGTACCACAAGCTTTACTTGATACGATAGGGCACACACACAAGTTCATTGTCAAAGTCTCAGATCATAATCTAACAGGCAAGACTCAAACCATAACTGTCACAAAGATACTTCCACCAGAAGCTCCACTTGCTATAGCACACTTGGAAGAAGGCACTACTCCAGCAGTGTCCGATGATGTTTTGAAGGGTGTAGGTGATGAACCTGGTCCTTCTACAAGCTTTGAGCATTCCGCTGGTGATAGGGTTAGAAAATCCTCTGAGAGGCTTGAATCACTTGAAGCAAAGCGTTCCAAGAGTGGCTAATAAAGCCTCAGCCTATCCTCTTATGCAGTGATTGTGTGTTGCTGCAGTTTAAGTAATGGTCTTATGTGGCTAATAAGTTTTAAGTACTGGTTTTGTTTATTAAGTTATTGTGCTTTGTTTCTTTCATATCCAAACTTTGTCTTTGCAGCATCTGAACTATCTTTGTTAAAACTTTTTTGGTTATCCTTATGTTTGCTACTCCTTTTTGTTAAACATTTTAGTATTGCTGTATCTGATGGTTTATATTTTTAGGTTCGATATTTAAATTGGGTCATGTGGACTTTATTTCCTGCTCTATTTGTTCTTTGCAATACTACCCAAATGGAACCTGGTTTGCCTGATCCTGATACAAAGCATTTATTTGAAAATGTGAGGTTAAGATTGCTAATATTTACACATTTATACACGAATATTGCCTCTTACACTTTAGGAAATTAGCTACAATTACGTGTCTGATATATTATTTATCAACACAAAATCAATCAACCTAAGTAATTCTATTAACCTTATTATTTTCAATGCCTCCCTCTGCACAAACGCTTCTCACCAATTCGCGACTGCTCACAACAGGTACTCATACAATAATATTTGGTCAGTCTCAGATTACTCAGCCTTGTGTTGATTGGTTTCACAGTAATATATGGCTTTTGATTAATTTACCATGTTCTGCTCTTAATCTATGTGGTAAAGCTTTGAGTTTCATTCGATTTTGCTCTCTTTTTAAAATATGAAAAGCTTGGTCTTGCTCTGTTTTGGTCATTCATTAACATTCTGAGATGATTAGTTTAACCAGAGTGTAGTGATTTTGACGAAATCTTATAAAGCTCTGCTGTGTTTTTAGTGGTGGAAATTTAAAAAAAAACATAGTTAGCTTATGTTTAATCAAGCTCTCCCAAAAACTCATCATTGTTTTGCGTATGAAATAAACTTAAACAATCCATCTCTCAAAAAAAAAACCCATCATTCTTTGGATACGTCGAAAAACGTACACGTTTTCAAAGTAAACCTAATACATATACCTAATTTGTAATAGGTTGGTTGCGAGGATCGCCGACTCAACAGAATGGATAGCCCACTCTCTGACCGGCCCATAGAATATGCAGGTAAATAGGGGTGGGCGTTCGGGTACCCATTCGGGTTCGGTTCGGGTCTATTCGGGTTTCGGATTTTCGGGTTCAAAGATTTCAGCCCCATTCGGGTATTTCTAAATTTCGGTTCGGGTTCGGTTCGGATCTTTGCGGGTTCGGTTCGGGTTCGGATAACCCATTTAAATTATTTTTAAATTTTTAAAATTCATTATATACGTTAAATTTCTCAAAATCTATAAACAAAACAATATATTACATATAAATTTGAATATCATATGTCAAAGTACCTAAAATTAACATATAAATTGGTTTGGTTTGAATATTTGGATTGAAAATCAATAAGTATTGTTGGTGTTTTGAGTATACTTTAGCTATTTTAGACATGTTACTTTGACTATTTGTATATATTTATAAGTATTTTGGATAAGTTAAAAGTATCTTATATATTTTGATGTTCTTAATATATATTAAATCTAAAAATAATTAATATATATAGGTATATAAATCAATTTCGGATATAATCGGGTACCCGAAATACTTCGGTTCGGATCGGGTTCGGTTTCGGTTCTCTAAATACCAAAATTTTGAACCCATTCGGATATTTAATCAATTTCGGTTCGGGTTCGATACTACTTTTTCGGATCGGGTTCGGTTCGGTTTTTCGGATCCGGGTTTTTTGCCCAGCCCTACAGGTAAATATATAATCTTCTGCCTGTTTCACTGAGAAAAATAATAAAAATTTCAAGGGTCCAGCAATTGGTTTGTTTTTCTTTTTATGCGGTTTCAGTTTTTTTTTTGTTCAAGGCTTAAGGTAACAATATACACATTTAAACTGTATATAGAATGATATGGCAAAATATAGCAAATCGTTATTCTACTATATGTACTATAATTTATATCAAGGTAACAATCTACACATTTAAACTGTATATAGAATGATATGGCAAAATATAGCAAATCGTTAGTCTACTATATGAACTATAATTTATATTTACGGTGCAAAAGAGTATATTTTCGAAAATACTTTTGTAACTATTTCTAAATTTTTAATTTTTAATTTATTAGTGTTATTTTTATTTAATAAAATTTTAAACTTCAGTCCCAATTCCCCGCCCTTATCTTTATACCCTAAGGTTTGTATTAGTTAGCAATAAAGGTATAAATGTATATTTACCTCTTTAATGAAATATTTTGGTCATTATTTTACCTCTTTGATCTTCCTGAAACATATATACATATCTATGACAACAACCAACGAAAATGTAAATAAGAAAATTAATCATAATTTTAATATATTTAAAATAAAAAATATTATTGTTGAATTCAGAGAAATATATGATTAAAATAAAATAAAAATAAGTATTTTTTTATATTTTTAGATTATGTGTTTGCTAATTCAAACTTTCTAAAAAAAAATTTCCAAATTTTCTGTTTGAAATTCGAAAATACTTTTTGAAACTTTTTAAAAAAAAATTATTTTCAATTTATTAATATTATTTTTATTAGTAACATTTTAAACTTCAATACCAATATTATAGCATATCTAAAATCACATTTCTAATTAGAGTAGGGGTAATTCTCCTAATAGATCATTCTCAAGTTTTAGTCACAAAAATAAACCACATGAATGTAAATGACCAAAATTTTTCATTTAATAAGTAAAAAGATCCTAATACCAAATTACAGTGTTTGACTCCAAATTACCCAAATTAATATAATAATATATTAAATTAATTTTTTTAAAAAAAATTTAGTAAAGTCTCAAGCATATGAATATTTTTTTAAAAAAAATAAATTTTAGTATTGAATTAATAATTTATTTTTCCTTTGTTGATATGTAGAGGTATTTGTTGTTAAATTTTATTTTAAACATGTTATATCTCTTAAGATATGCAGTTACAATGTGATTATTTTAAAACAAATATTTATATAATTAAGATATAATTATATTTTTTTCTTATATTATTATTTGTCTTATATATAGGGTTAACTAACTATTTTTTTAGAAACAAAAAAACTCAATATAATAATTTTAATTTTTTATTAAAAAGAAAAATTAATTTGTTTCTAATCTCAAGATCATATCTGTAAAATATTATTTATATATTTTTTGATGTAACTATAAAATATTATAGACAAGTACATATATGCATGGTACACTTATTTTTCTGAGTTAATTTTGAAAATATATCCATGTGTGTAATAGTTATAGTTGGAATACATGTATCTTATTATAATTTATAGTTTCTTTTGTAATTTATAGTGACATCTCACATGCAACACATTCCTCAACAAATTCACCAACTTCAAGAAGGGATTTCAGTGCGCCCTATCACAGTATGTATAAGAAGTGTTTGGCACATCAGAAAACACCAAACAAATAATACTCAAATTTGCATCGGCTTCATGTGCTACGACCACCACGTAAACCTTTAATTAAAAATTTAGCATATACATATATATGTATTTCCCAATCCAACATATTTGATTTAAACTACTCACTATTTAGTTCAATGGTTCGGCACAACAAAATTTGTTCACTTTCAGGGACAACTATTAGAAGGTCGGCTCACCGGAAACATTCAACCAAATGACCCAAAAAATATGGCCGAGGGAGACATATATGAGTTTTCAGGGTTTTCTGTCATACATAATTCACGATATCGAAAACTCACCCAACTGCCGTATTACATTCAGATTGACTAAAAGACAATAGCATCGAAAGTTCTAGACATCGGTCCAATATTTTCAGTTCACACTTTCTCTCCTCGGAATTACAAAAATCTATTGCACTTAGTCACTACAACCACCTACTTACAAGGTAAGTAAGTCATCCCAATATTAATTAAACAAACATGGATTTTTATTCTAACTCAAAATCAATGTGCAGATGTTGTCGGGCAGATACTCATAATACAAAAAAACAAATCCGTACTACCCAGAAATCAATACTGATGCCACGATTGGTTTACGGCTAAACATGTAAGTCTAACACAATAGCTAAAAACGAAATCATAATCCTCTTCATACATAAACTTCTATCTCAGGTCGACAATGGTCAAACTTATACTGTACGACAAGCAAGCAGCAGATTTTAACATCTTACAAAGCAAGAAGAATAGGAAATTTAAAGTTGTCATCATCACAAGCATAATTCCTAAACTTTTCCAATGTACATAATTTTTTTAAACACATCAAGAAATAATACATATCTAAATATATTTTTTTATCAACAGAATAATAATATCTAATATTTTCCAGGCAAATTACTACCCAGTTCATCACCAACAACAAATTTCTACTTCAACAAATCAATTGATTACATAAAGCATTTCAAATGGCGAATAAGAGATCATTCAAAAGCATGCAACAAATAATGACTTTAGTTCATGCATCATTTGGATTATTATTCTCTTTCCCACACAACTTGATACCTAGATTTGTTTACATTTTAAACAATTTTATCATTGTTTTTTTAAAACCTATACTTTTCTATTTTTTTTTTTTTGAGCAAATCTATACTTCTCTATAAAATCTAAAACTCAACTTATGTCTTACAAACTTTGCTAAGCAATTTAGATATATAGAGACAAAATTTAAAAAGACATAATCAGCGCGTAGCGCGGACAAAGCATCTAGTACAAATAAATGTTTATGAGCATATGTAAAAGCAAACTTATAACTTCAAATATAAAGTTCACATGCTTCAAAGACAATTTTAGAATCTTAAATTTTAAGGTTTTAACAATAGAACCTCAAATACAAAGTTTAATTGTTCAAACTTTATATTTTAAAATTTCAAAATTTTAATTCTTAATTATATATCTTCCAAATATCTTATTAATTTTCTTTTTACATCTTTATAATTTCATCTTTCATAAATATTATAAATATATTTTATTCTTGCAATTTCAAAAAGATGAAAGTTTTAAAATAATTTTTTTTTTATAAAATGTATATGTTTGATATATTCTATGCAATTTTATTCATTAACAATAATAAATTGTGAATTCTACAAAAAAAAACTAAATTTACTTTTTAAAATACTATTAGTTTAAGAGTATAGAAAATAGTTACTCGCAAAAAATTATAATCAAATTTTAATATATTTTCATAATATATAATTAATGATTACATATAAAGTTAAGATATTACAATAATAATAATATGATCTTAAACTTCTAAAATCACCAAAACTTTGTCCATAAAAGTTTTGTGCTTTTGGAATTTTCCGCGTTTATATTGACTAAACTAGGTGTTTTCCTGCACCATGTGCAGTAAGGAATTTTTTAAATCTAACTTATATTTAAAAATAAATTTTATTAAATATTATAGATTTTACTATTTTCTTGCTAATATTTAATATAGATTTGATATATATTAAATCAATTTGTATAAAACTAATAAAATGATATAAAATTGTATAATTATAAAAAATTTAGCCTAAACAATATTTATAAACTTTGTAAATATATAAGAAACTAATGATCTTACGATTAGATATTTAAATTTTTAATTGTAGAAATTTTTGAAAGCTTTGGTAATACAAATTGTATAATTATACAATAATTATACAAAAGTAATAATATTTCAAAATTTGAAATGTTATATATGAATATATTTATTTTATAGATGATGTATGAGCTATTACCATATTTTAAAAAGTTTACAAAAAAAATATCAATATTGAATGTAATATATGAATTATTATCATATTCTAATAAGTTTACCAAAATATAAATCAACATTAAATGAAATTATCCACGTCATATTTTTCTAAAAGTCATGTTATCAATTTTAGTAATCATGTCATATTTGTTTTGATAAATTGATTATAGAGATGACATGTGGGTAAATCACTTCGCAAATATAGTACGAGGATTCAGGGGATTCATAGTGGATGAATAGTCAAATAGATGACATCATGGTAAAAGTCAATAAATTGACCAACTTTTAAACCGACTCCACAAACGGCGGCTCTGGTGGATACGAGTAAGCCGGTCAACCGGGAAAGCGACGGTCGGGTCAGAAACCCCAAAGATGAGGAAAGTGAGAAGAGAACTAAAACCCGTGGACACTAAAACCCACATGTCCCAATCAATCACAACTTCAAATCTATCTCTTACAAAACACAACACGTGATTTTCAGTTCTCTCGTCTGGTTCATTCACTCATCTACCAGGCCTTCTCTTTAAAAAAAACCTCAAAGATTGATGAAACCCACATCGAAAAATCAATCCTTTTAGTGAAAATCTGTTTTCTTCTCCGGCGAAAATCTCGGGCGGGTGTAACAGGTGATTTCATCACGGGTATATATGTGAAAGTGAATGAAAGAGAGATGTTTGACTGAATACTGCAATCTCATTACCTTTGAATCAATAGGGTTACAAGGCAATATAAAGGATACAAAGAAGGATCTAGATCCAAACGACTAAACATCTGTTAAAGCAAAAGTAGATTAGCCAGCACACAGCGACAGCAGCGGAGCGTAACAGTTGTGGATAGGACTCTCCGTACTCCTCTCCTCAGCTCTACAATACGACAAGATGGTCTTCGGAGAAGACAAGTGAGGGTGAAGTGTCTTGGGCTCTTCCTGGGCCATATTGTTGTGGGCTTCACTTACACCCCCCTCAAACTTGAGGTGGGTGGTTCAGCCACACCAAGTTTGCTCCGAAGATCAACAAACGCCTTGCGAGGTAACGGCTTCGTAAAGATATCAGCAACCTGCAGATTAGCTGGGATGTGCCTTGTTTCAATCAAGCCAAGTGCAACCTGCTCCCTGATGTAGTGATAATCTGTGTCAAAGTGCTTGGACCTCTTGTGGAGAGCCGAGTTGGTGGTGAGATAAACAGCAGAAAGATTGTCACAGAGCAAGAGTGTTGCATCAACTTGAGAGATACGAAGATCTCGAAGCAGTTGAGATAACCAGGATGTTTCATCGCTTCAGCAATGTTTTTCGGAAGTCCTGTTGGTCTTTTCGAGGCAACCAGAGCATACCTTGGGTTGGGCTTATGAACTTCCGCCTTACTTCTGGTTTGCATACCGTGAAGGTTGCCAGGAGGTACTGCCTCTGCCTCGACGATGGGAGGGTTCGGTTCATCTTCATTATCCGATGGAACAACAGGTGCAATGGGAGGGTCAACTCCAGTAGGTTGATGATGTGGTGTGACCAAGAAGCGAGTGATTTGTTCAGGCTCCTTGGTAACTTCCTCCAAAGCCGTTGCTGACTGCCAGGCTTTCAGTAGACTCGTCTCATACCGAGGAACCAGGTGTTTAAAACCTTCCTTGAATGGGAATAGACCTTCATCAAAGAGTACATGTCTTGAAATATAGACTTTGCCTGTAGGTGGGTAGAGGCATCTGTACCCTTTGTACAGATTGCTATACCCCATGAAGACACATTGTAACGACTTAGGCTCGAACTTGTGAGTTTGGAGAGGTCGAAGACAAGGATAGCATGCTGACCCAAACACACGAAGAGCTTCATAATCTGGTTTGCACTTGTATAGTTTCTCATGCGGACTGACGTTATCCGGGACCACTGAGGGCAGAAGATTGATAATGTGATTAGCTGTGGAGAAGGCTTCAACCCATAGGTGTAGCGGAAGATGACTGTGGAACATCATGGATAAGCCCAACTCCACACAGTGTCTGTGCTTCCTTTCTGCGAGACCATTCTGCGCCTGTGTGTAGGGACAGGAGATGCGATGTTGAATACCCTTCTCAGATAAGAACCTCCTCATGTGTTGATTAACAAACTCACCACCACCATCTGACTGAAATTCCTTTATCAAAAGACCAAACTGATTCTCCACAAGCTTGACAAATGCAGTAAAGACTTCATAAATTTCTGATTTATTACGTAGAGGGTAAAGCCACGAGTAACGGGTACAATCATCAACAAAAATTGCATAGAAACGGAAACCCTGACTTGAACTGATAGGTGAAGGCCCCCATAGGTCACAATGAATCCTATGTAAGGGCAAAGAAACATGAGAGTTGGACTGAAAAAACTGTAATCTTGAACTTTTCCCCATCTGGCAAGGCTGACAAACAGGGTTGGATCTGCTCTTATTAACTTGAATCTCCTTGCTGGTTTGAAGTTGTTGAAGTACTCGAGAGTTAGAGTGCCCCAGCCGTAGATGCCACACTGCTTCTGATGCAATCCTCTGACGGTCTGAGAAGTAGACTTCAACCTCTGAGCTCTTCAACATGTATAATCCTTTACTTCGCGGGCCCTTTGTCACCACTTTCCCCTTTTGGAGATCAATGAGGTAAACATGTTTAGCATCAAAGAACACACCACAGGGATAATCTTCACATATCTTAGATACTGAAAGCAAGGACTTCTTTATATCAGGACAGACAAGCACCTCATGTAAAGTGACAGTACCTGAACCAGAGGAAATGGTGGCTGAGCCTACATGTGTAATAGGAAGATAGGCGCCGTCACCCACCATCACAGCGTCGCGACCTTCATACGGATGAACTCCCTGAAGATGTGATGCTGAGGAGGTGATGTGAGCGGTAGCTCCAGAATCTGGATACCATTCTTTATCATCTGAGATACGCAGAGAGGAGAAAGCCTGAGGGACTTGAAAGTTGTTATCGAATCTGTTGTAACACTTGATAGCAGTATGTCCCACACGGCCACAGATTTGACATTTCGGACTTTCTCCTTGAGGGTTGCCTGTTGTCTGATGCTGATAGAAGCCGCGCCCTCGACTGGAGTATCCACCAAGACCACGGTAAGAACCAGAACGACCCCTGCCTCTATAGTTCGGGCTGTAGGTGGGCTCTGCTGGCTTGAACTCAGGTGTCTGGACATTGAAAGCCATATGTTGATTAACAGACGGAGTATCTCCATAAGACTGTAGCTTAGCATCAAAGCCTTGCACCTCTGGGATCACATCGGTGAATGTTGGAGCAGGAAACTTGGCAAGAGAGCTTTGAATCACCGTGGAGATAGGGTCGTATTCTCTGTCAAGACCGTTAAGAAACCCAAAGATTTTCATGGACTCATCAATGGGTTTCCCAATGGCACTGAGAGAATCGCAGATGGCTTTGAACTCCCTGGTGTACACAGCCAGCGTCTTGTCCTTTTTGGTGAGAAGTTGCAGGGAACGACGAAGTGAGAACTCCCTGGACAAGGAGCTTTTGTTGAAGTTGTCAGCAAGAGAGACCCAGACGTCACGCGAGGTCTGAAGGGTGTGAACAGAGCCTAGGACTTCTTCAGAAAGTGTGCCAAACAACCAAGAACGCACCAGTTGATCAGTACAGAACCACGCTTCAAACCGGGGATTTGGTTCTTCAACTGTCTGAGCATCACGAACAACGGAACGCGTCTGAGGTGGGGAGGGAACAGCTCCATTGACGAAGCCCAGTAGCTTCTGACTCGACAAAAGAGACTCGAATTGAGTTTTCCAAAGCAGGTAGTTGCTGTCTGAGAGCTTGAGTGTGACTGAGCTCAAGAGATGAACTTTGCTCGGAAAAGGGTAGGGATTATCTGGATCTGCCATTGAAAGCACCTGTTAAGGTTAAATGGCTCTTGATACCATGTGAAAGTGAATGAAAGAGAGATGTTTGACTGAATACTGCAATCTCATTACCTTGAATCAATAGGGTTACAAGGCAATATAAAGGATACAAAGAAGGATCTAGATCCAAACGACTAAACAGCTATTAAAGCAAAAGTAGATTAGCCAGCACACAGCGACAGCAGCGGAGCGTAACGGTTGTGGATAGGACTCTCCGTACTCCTCTCCTCAGCTCTACAATACGACAAGATGGTCTTCAGAGAAGACAAGTGAGGTTGAAGTGTCTTGGGCTCTTCCTGGGCCATATTGTTGTGGGCTTCACTTACAATATACGGGATAAAATCACGGCCATTGAGCTCTCATGTCCTCCGGAAGGGTTTTTTAGTCATTGCTAATCCTTCCCTGCACGGAGGACGTGGAGCTCTGCCGTCTGAAGGCGGCAGTCCTTCCGATCTCCTCTTCCTTTCCGGAGGCGGTTCCATTCTCACCATTCACCTCTTCTCCTTTTTCTAGTTAGGTTTTTTTAATTAGTTAAATCTCGGGAGGTCTTTTGTCTTTTTCATTGAAAATGTTGTTGAAGATCAAAAGGGTTCTGACACTTGTGTCGAATCACCAGAAAGATGAGACAGCGGAAGAAGAAGAAGGCGAAGGATGTGGTCGGAATATTCTTAGCAAGTGTTGTATAAATGGTATACTACCACATTGTTAGGAGCTCTGAAAGTTTGTACTTTTGTTTAGACAAATCTCTTAGCTTTGTTTGGTTTCAGGGGAAAGACTTCCTTTGTATACATGCAAACCTGCGGAAGAGAATGTAACGTTCCTCGAATCCGTACTTCTTGGAGAGGTAATGTTGTTATTTCAGAAGCTCAACTCGTTAACAGATTAGTAATTTTGTGTATTAATTGATTAAATACTTAAATGTTTTCTAGTGGGAAGATCGGTTTCAAAGAGGACTATTTCGTTACGATGTTACAGCCTGTGAAACCAAGGTATAACTATCTTTTACTGAGCTGAAAATTCAAGTTTCTGTCTTCACATTATTGATGGTAACTAACTTGGTTATCATAGGTTATACCGGGGAAGTACGGTTTCATAGCGCAGCTAAACGAAGCTCGTCATCTCAAGAAGAGGCCAACAGAGTTCCGTGTTGATCAAGTTCTTCAACCATTTGATGCTAACAAATTCAACTTCACTAAAGTTTCTCCAGAAGAGTTGCTTTTCCAGTTTGAAGCTAATATGCCTTTAGACGCTGATAACTCTCCAAGAGTCGTTGCAATCAATGTAAGGGACATTTTACTTTGAGGGGTCTCTTTCTTTTCTTGCTAGCTAGTTATCTAATTAGCACTGAACTCAAATAAATAAACAGGTGAGTCCGATTGAGTATGGACATGTGTTGCTGATTCCTCAAGTTTTTGATTGCTTGCCTCAAAGGATTGATCACAAAAGCCTTTTGCTAGCTCTTCACATGGCTGTTGAAGCCGCTAATCCGTATTTTCGGGTTGGGTACAATAGTTTAAGTACATTTGCTACCATCAACCATCTTCACTTTCAGGTAAAACCACACCAAATCTTAATCCAAGTTCTAGTTTATGTATGTGCAAAAAATTACTAGGCGCTAGTTAGGCGTGTTATATGAAATTATTGATTAGGCGGATGCCTATACCGATTTTTAGACCAATCTTTTAAGGGTCTAAACCGATTTTTTTTGTAATATTGTTCTGTAAAATCGTTTCGTTTAGTTCTGATTTGTCAACTAGGCCTAGGCATCGTCTAAACCGAATTTTAGAACACGGCCATTTTAGTTGTTTTGTTGTAACAGGCTTACTACTTGGCAATGCCATTCCCTATAGAGAAAGCTCATTCGTTGAAGATCAGTACCACCAATGACGGCGTCAGAATCTCAAAGCTCATGAGTTATACTGTGAGAGGTCTTCTCTTTGAAGGTGGAAACTCCATCAAAGATCTCTCTGTTGCTGTATCAAACGCATCTGTTTGCCTTCAGAACAACAACATTCCTTTCAACTTTCTCATTTCTGATTCCGGAAAACGGATCTTTCTTCTCCTTCAGGTTAGAACAACTCCAAAAAACAAGAGATAAAATATTGTTGAGAATCTCAGGTCTTGATTTGTTTTTTATTTGCAGTGTTATGCAGAGAAACAGGCACTAGGGGAAGTTAGCTCAGAGCTGTTGGATACGCAAGTGAATCCAGCGGTCTGGGAGATGAGTGGTCACATGGTCCTGAAGAGGAAAGAAGATTACGAAGGAGCTTCGGAGGAGAAAGCGTGGAGTCTACTTGCTGAAGTCTCTTTATCAGAGGAGAGGTTCAAAGAAGTTAACACCATGATATTTGAAGCAATTGGTTGTAGTGGTGAAGAAGAAGAAGAGCTTGAAGAGGAGAGTTCGATAAGAGTGAATTGTTGCACTTGAGTGAAAGGAGACGTAGTTTGAAATAAGCAGTCACTAAACTCTCTTGGCGATTCTTGTGTTTGAACGTTTACAGTTTTTTTGTTTGTTTATGATGTTTATTAGTTGCTTCCATTATTGGCTTGTTAAGTCTTTGGTCGTGTACTCATCACCCTCACGAAAACTGGAGCATCAGTTGTGTTTGGTTTGCAATCTTAATCCACGTTATAATTTGAAAATGAAGTCAAAATTAACTTTTGTTGACATTGAATGCATCGCTCTTTAGTCTCTCACTTTTTTGACACTCTAATTGAATAAGAAGGTCTCATAACTCTTTTTTTTTTTCTTTTTTTCCTTTGGGCTCTGTTCGGACGAGAGGCAAAAGCGAGAGCAGACATATCCCTCCTCCTCCTCCTCTGCATCACGGAGGTAGAACCAACTCCATAACTCTCAAAGCTGCTTATTACCTTTACTACCGTAAGCGCCTCTTCACCATTCTCTCTCTCTCTCTCTTTTATTTATTCACTTCATACGCAGTTTTCATTTCAGATGTTCTGCTCAAGTTTTTTATTCATTCTTCTTGTCCCATTCGATTTAAGCTATAAACCCAATGATCTCGATGAGGAAACACTGATTCTGTTGTTGTTTTTTTCGTGAGTTTAATGCCATCGAGATGTGGTGCTATTTTCCTGAATAAGTATTCGATAAAATGTTTAATTAAAAAATCAGCTAATTGACATAGGTTTTAATTCAAATTGAGTTATTTTTTGTTTGTTTGTTTGCATTGTGTGGCATTTCTTGATTCATGAATATTTGATAAGCCTTAACTAACAGTGATCAATATATTACTTTGTTCATTTGGGGATTCATCTGAACAAAATGAATGCCTTTTGTTTAGTAGAGTTGTTGGAGAATGAAGAAAGGAATACACCCACAGATGCAGTGGATCTCTTACGTGACACAGAGCGGTAGATTGATGCACGTCATGATGACTAGAATCCACCATGTTGGCAAAGTCTATCACTTTGGTGCTAAGCGTCAGTTGGCTCAAAGCATCGGTCAGATTGCCAAGTTCAAACGCAGGTTTAACGAGCAAGAGGAAGAACCTACCACCCATGAGAACAGCATCCAGAACCAGAGCAAGTAATCTGTAATCCAACTCTTGTGTTACCTTTCCTCCAAAAACCAAAGGGCTTTGGACAATTCATTTACACAAGCCAACTATGAACCTTGCTTTGCTTTCTCATGATTGATTTTCACAGTTCTTGAGTCTTCGCTGTTTTGTCAATAAAGATCCTATATCATATCCTTCTTGGCCGATGAAACGTGTTTAATGATATGAAGATCGAATCATTCACTCATATGACGAATCAAACTACCGTTGTATCATAACATCTAAGGGTTTCAACATAAGGTTTGATAAGGGATCATAATAACTAACAAAAACTTATCTTCTTGTAATCAAATCAAGCTACAAGATCAAAACAGCAAAAAGTGACGATGTAGTTCAGACAGGGTTTACATGGCATAACTAGTGCGATACATGTTTCTAGTAAGTGGGGAAGGTGGGGTTGACATCAGCTGCCCAAGCTTCCAGTCCTCCAATTATATCTTTAGCTGTATCGAAACCCGATTCACGAAGATACTCAACAGCTCTCTGTGAATCATTCCCGCGCCTGCACACCACGTAGATGCTAGGATTTGTGCAAGATCCGGTGTTACCATGACCCTCTTGTTTTTCTTTCAGAGCAAAAGTAAGCTCATCCAACCGAGCCTCCAAGTTTGCAAGAGGGATGTTGAGTGAATCCGGGAGAGATACAATCTTATAATGATGGGCAGGTCGAACATCTAGAAGAACATGTTGCTCCTTCTTGTCAAGGATCTCTTTGAACTCCTTGCTGTTGATTCTTGATTCTTGGGGAAGTATGTTCAACGGGCCCTGTGTGAAGATAAATATAATGAAACTGTTGTTGAAAACAAAGATGATGGGTGAGAGGAAAGAACAATACCGCAGATAAAGGAAACTGAGTGAAGTCCTCATAGTCAAAATCTTTGAACTGCTGCTTACTAAAAGACGAAGTGTCTCCACACACTGTGCACTGGGCTGACCTGCCTCTGATCTTGACCTGTGCAAACACTACACCTGATTAGGTTCTAGTACCGCAGTAGAGTGAGTTTAATGAAGAAGACGATGAGACTTTACAATGCGGATCCTTGCTGATAAAGCGTCAAAAAGAAGCATCCGTTCAGAGAGTGGTTCTCCCACCAAGCTCGCGAGTTTAATTGTCTCTAGCGCTTGTAGACAGCCAATAACACCAGGAACTACAAACAAGAAAGGCAAAATTTCATTTCAAGAACGAAGAAAACTGTGGAGACTTGTTTTGCGTTAAGAAACCATTCACGTACCTACTCCAAGAACTCCGCTGTCAGAGCATCTTTGGCAAGCTGTTGTTGGGGGAGGAGTTGGAAACAGGCAACGGTAACACGGGCCTCCTTTGTGGTTATAGACCGTAAGCTTAATATGCAAAAGAAGCCAGGTGTTAATGTGTAGCTTAACATGTACATAATGAGTTTGTCATATTTTAACATACCTGCCCCTCCATTCCAAGCGCAGCACCTGACACCAAAGGCTGTTTACAAATCACACGTCAATGCTTCTGACTATGACTTTATGAATTAAGAGATGGAAAAGAAAAAGAGACATAAGAAGGTTCACCTTTCCTAAGAGGACACAACAATCGCTGATCATGTAACGACTTGGAGGGTTGTCTGTTGCATCTACTATGATATCATATCTAAACTAGGCAGTTACTGGGAACAAATAATCATATCTAATGGAGAGATACAGAGAAAATGAGACTTCCTTCACGAGCATGTTTACATAACTAAGGATACTGGCTGAGGATTTCCAAAGCGTTGGATGTGCGGAGAGCGTCCACATATTCATCAACTTTGATTGTCGAGTTTATCCTGGTAATTAAAAAAAGAAAAAAAAAAAGTAAAAGAGACAGTGATTCCTTAGTAAGCCTGAGAGACTCAGACGATGACAAGCATATTAATCCTGATTCCTGAGGGAGTTTTGAGTTTACGAGCGACAAGCAGCAGCAGCAGATTTCACTTTGGGTTGTCCAATAAATGCTTCAGTGTGAATTATCTGTATATGATGATAAAAGCCGAAAATCAATAAATGGATGTATCTTTTGTTCACCAAAGAAAAGAGCTGCAAAATGAGTTTTATTCCACCAAGTCTCGTACCTGTCTATGCATATTGTTGAGTTCTACAACATCATGATCAATAATACCCAATCGACCTAGAAAGAATACAAGCGATAAGGTGATGAGCGTATCATAATCAAGGGAGATTGCCAATGGTTTCAGAAGAAATAAAAAGATGTATAGAGAGGCTATCCCATTGATCTATGAGCTAAGAGTGTGAAACCATACCAAGGCCACAAGCAGCGAGATACAATAATGCAGGCGAACCAAGCCCTCCAGCTCCGATGACTAATACCGACGACTTCAAGAGATTTGATTGTGCTAAAAAATCATACAGACAAATAAAACAGATTGAGAAAGACAAATATCAGAGTAAAGAAGCAAACCAGAGATATCGAACAAATGCAAATATGCAAAGAGGCAACATCTACTCTGAGCCTAGAGTAGATACTGTAACAAAAATGCAGTCAAACTTGTATATATATATATACTTCAAGGATGCCCACATGGCCACATACAAGCATCATCGGACCTCTTTCAAACATCAGTGAAAAAAATCTCCTAAAGATTACAATTTTACAAATGTAATCAGAGTGAAGCAAAAGAAACCCAATGCAAAGTTTTCAAATTTTCAGCTCAATCCAATGCAAAGTTTTCAACTTTCAGCTCAATCCAATGCAAAGTTTTAGTTCAATCCATTTAGTACCTTCAACACCAAAGGAAGGGAGTAACAATTGGCGACTGTAACGGTAAATCTGATCAGGAGACAGCCCATGTTCAAGCCCGTTTGGAACAGAGCAACCGTTAGATACGGCGACGGACCGTTCAAGCGCCGCGGTATCTTGGAGCTTTGCTTCGAGAGCAGAGATTCGGTGCTCAAGTTCTGCCTTCTGTCGCTTTAACTCTTTCAATTCACGGACGATTGCCGACGAATCCCCACCGTTCGCCTCCATACCAGTAATGTTACCGATAGTGTACGAGAACCAACCCTAGTGCAGCACCGAAGAGGACGGACGACATCAGTCGACGTTGACAGTTTTTACTTTTTTTTTAATTGATGTTTGAATTGAGTCTTGGCCCACGTGTCACGTATCGGCGTTTTTCCTTTTTTTTTTTTTGTTTCTGTGCTTGGACAACATACATTTTGGTATGGCTGCTTTTGGTTAATATCAAAATTTCTTGAATTGCCGATTAATTTATAGAGATGCAAATATCCAAAGAGCATAAAAGAATAAATAAATAAATACTAATCAAATTTTCTTGAATTACCGATTAATTTATAGATGTACATATCCAAACAGCATAGAAGAATAAATATATAGCCAAATTCAAACAAAAAATAATAATATTTAGGAGAGTTTCGATTGACAAGCGTTCCTAACGCAAAACATTAGAAATAGGCATGCTGAACCGAATCAAAATTTTCGGTTTTCAGTTCAAGTTAATAGTACCAAATAATATATTTGTTGGCAACCTAAGCAATGTTTATCGGCCCGGCATGGTAAACTTGTCAACCATACAAACACGTAACAGTAACACGCACGTGGCATCATAATCATAAATCCGTTGATGAGACACCATCATCGTACACAGCAGTTGGCAATTGAGGAGAGTATAGAAGAGAGCCGACAGACCTCCTAACTCATAAGTGATCTGAAAAAAAATTCTTCTAATGGTTTGATCTAGTCTATAGCCACAGTTCAAAAGTGAAAGACCCTCTCCAAAGAAAAAAATGTTGAGAAATTATGTGAACGCAAGATTAATCTCCAGGCCTAATATAAGATCATCATGTCTTTACTCTCTTTACCTTAAGGTATGTTCTTAATTCTCCTATATATTATTTTTTATAAATTATGGGGATTTCCTCTAATATGTAGAGAGGAAGTGCGAGTGGAGGAAGGGAAGAAGGAAGAGATCCTCTTTCCACGCTAGAGAAGCTCGAGAGACAAGGTATTGCTAGCCAGACGTCGGAGAAAGGTTACGACGGAGCAGCGGAGGCGGTCAACGTGTCTAGTGATTCTGAGGTGGATAAGGAGAAAGTGAAAGAAGAGTTTGAAAAGAGGGAAGAGGGTAGAGACTACCGCAAGAGGTGTGATGATGATGGTTTGCCTATCAACACGGCAAAAGGAGTATAATGATGAAGGTCATATATGCACTTGTTAGTATCATCGTATGTGGAGGATGGTAATCTATGTTTGTATGTGATAATATAGTCGTGTGCGCTTTTGTGTACAACGCTCGATTCATATAGAATGATAGAACCAATTGTGCGTGTTTTTGTTGACGCTGTTGTTGTTGTATTATCAGCTAGGCAGCTACTATGAAATACTTTTGTAGTCTTTCATTAGTAGATTATTACTAATCAAACCCAATATTTAGAATCAAACTCGCTAATTTTTTACACATTGCTCTAGATAAGTTATGTTTTTAAGGGATAGACAAATAAACTGGATTCAGCGGAATTTCTTTCTCTTGATATTTCCTCTACCTTCTCACTAAAACTAGAACCTTTCGATGAATCAAAAGAAAGTCATCAAAAAAAAAAAGACAAATAAACTGGATTTAAAAATCGGTTCGATAAAAATGAATCCAAAGTGAACCGGATAAAAATACTGAATGAAACTTGTTTTAAAGTATTTTGAATTATGGTTTTATCAGAATCTGAACTTTAATGGATCCGGAAAAAAAACTTCCACAAAAAGAAAAAAATTCAAAATTTAAGTAAAATACACATTCTCATATCAACTCTAAATTCTTCGAAAAATTAAAATTAAATTTCCAATAAATAGTCAAAATATTCTAAAAATTTCATCGAATACATAAAATAAATATTTATTGAATTAAATATTAACTCAAAAATTTAGGTTAATATATTTGATGTGTGAGTCTCTTCTTTTTTCTATATAATCGAGTTAATCGGATTAAACGTGCATTCTCTTTAAATTTACAAGATATAATGTGTTTGGATATAGTTTTGAGTTGTGTTCTGTAATTTCATTGATTTTATTTAATAATTCCACTTTTCGAAAATAACACTAAGTTAAAAAAAAAAATTGTGGCAAGAGTATTCCTCATTTCAATTTTTCTATTTTATTTTTGATCTCTAGTTTACTGAATCTTTGTTTGATTTTCGAATTTAATTAATTACAAACAATATTTTAGAATCAAAATTCTGATTAAAATCCAAAATTCAAATTATATTGGATTCAATGGTTTTTGAAAATGTTATTAAATCCGAACCGAACCGAACCAAACTAAGCGTAATCCAAATCCGGATCGAATTTTTATAATATTTGAGTGGGGTTGAAATTTATAAATCAATCCCGAATGACAAACCCCAGTTTTCCGTTGCAAGAAAATAGAAATAAAATTATGTTTACCAATTAAAAAAGTCACAAACGAAACCAAATGAAATTTGACTTCTTTAACAAATATGATCATCTTTGGATCTAGTTTAATTTCATCGGTTAGGGCCGCCAAAATAGAGACTGGTTATTAATGGGCCTAGAAAAAGCCCAAACTTGGAGCTTGAGCTACCGTAACTCGTTTCACGACTGTGCAGCTAAAACCCTTGGCCAAACGCGAAGCTCAACGATTGTTCCGATCTCTGTTCGCCGTCGTCGACGATCTGTTTCACCGGACTTCTCGCATCTATATCTTCCAGGTATATATCTCTCTGTTTGCGATTCAAACCTGATGGCCTCTGTCATATCTCATTTGCTGCAACTCTTATTAGGTTTTAATTCCTGATTATGCTTCCGATCATTCAAGAATCTAGCACACGAGACTCTAGTTTCTCTTTAACTAGTTCGATTCAATCTTTGCTTTAAAATTGAAGTGATTCCGTAGAAGTTCGATTCTATGTTGTTATTTTGTGTGTGTGTGTGTGTTGTGATGATTTATCATGGTTACAGAGAGAGTCAACGAAGTAAAGGATGAGTGGTTTTAGAGCATTCAAAGCTAAAGTGCCCATTGAATGGAGCCAGAACTTGTACATAACCTTAGTGAGAGGTCTCCCTGGAACCAGGAAGCTTCACAGGCGTACACTCGAGGCTATGGGGCTCCGGAGATGCCACCGCACTGTTTTGCACTCCAACACTTCTTCCATTAGAGGAATGATTCAACAGGTTCTGTTCTGTTATTGTTTTTTGTCTGTTCTCATTTCTCATAAGTCATATTACTCTCTGAAGCATGATATTGTCTTAAAATGTGTGCTTTTTTGTTGGGGTGATACCATCTTCTTTGCAGGTTAAGAGGATGGTTGTTGTCGAAACAGAGGAGATGTACAAAGCTCGCAAAGAAGCTGAAGCTAACCACAAAGCTCTCCGCCCGCCGCTTGTTGTCAGACATTCAATCCCTGCAGCAGGCTCATCCAACATGTCTTGAGTATTTCAAGAAGAGGGTAAACCTCTTTTGCATTTGTAATCAACACAATGAGAAGTGTTGGTATCAGTGAAATTGGTGCCTTGTTTCTGGTGAACACGGGATCCTTATGTTTGTTTGCTCTCATTTTGTCAAATCTCAATACAATGATGAACTAGTTTTTGACAAATAGGTTTTGCTCACCGTCAGTTGACAAATCTACCAAAGCTAGATTTCAATTTCAATGATGAAAATATACATTGAGAAGATAGTTGCTGAAACATAAATCTCATAACTTTATTTTTGTTACAAAACATCCCTTACAAAAATCTATTACTAAGGATCAAAACTGAAACAAGAATACAAAACCTTTACTATGCAATACCAAAACTATAGTTCCCTAATTAAGATGTGTCGGTCTTTCACCTTTGAAGAACATCTTCAGGTGTGACCCAAAACATAAGATTACAAAATCCTGACTGGTGAAGCTTCTTGCTTTGCTTACTCTCCCATTCAAAAACGCTCAGACTCCCATCGGTGAAGTAAATGGAATTGTCTTTGATAAATCCTCCAGACCCGGTTTCACCTGCTATAACCGCTACACATCTTCCTTGAGGGCTCAAGAACAAAGCTTTACCTCTCAAGCTTCTCACCACAGTCCACTCTTTCGTCTCTGAATTGAACTCATAGATCTCGAAATACGTTGTGAAATCAAAATCGTCGCTAACGTCTAGCTTCTGTAGAACCACCCACAGTTTGCCGTGATCCGACTCTGCAAAGCACTTCTTGCAAGGCTCGTACCGAAACGGTGAGGCGGTGCATAGAGGAACAGCCTTTAGATTGTCAGGGTTAAGTTCACACTGATATATCACTCCAGTTCTATCCATGGCTAAGAAGACGCCATTACAGAACACAATGTCATCGATATGATCAGACTCTAACTCCGTCCATTGTTTATCTCCCCGTCTGCAGAAAGCTAGCTTTCCTCCATCGGTGTTGTATATTATGAGCACAACGCATTCAGAGTCTAATAAACTTTTAGAAGATGCAACTTTCTTTACAAACTCCTTTATTAGGGTTAGCGCTCCAGAGTGCTGAGAGGTAGCTTGGAACTGAATCAACCGCTGAACATCTTCAAAAGATGTCAACGGTGGCAGGGAAACAAGGGTGTTAGTAAATGGGTTCTGTAAACTTACCTCGAACTGGAAAGAAACATTGACAGTTAACAAATACCCTCTTGTGCTTCCGCAAATCCATCTCTGATCATCATTACCTGAAAAACCTAAATTATCCAGAGACAAAACCCTAAAGCGATCAGAGAATCGAGTTTCTTCATAGGCAGAAGAGGGATGGGAAACAAAGAGTAAAGGAACGAACTTGCGACTGTACACGGCGGAGGAAGAATATCTCCAGGAAGAACAGACGGTTGCACAACTAAGGATGTCTTTGACATCGTTTAGGCTGTGGAATACAGCGTCCATAAGCTCCGGGAGCAAGTCCGACCAGGACGAAGAGTAATAAGAAGAAGATAGAGCCATTATAATTGATTTGTGACGGTATAAGCTCGAAAAAACGAAAAGCTAGGTCTTTATAAAGTTAAGAGAAACTTGGAACACAAGCAACGTGGGGAACAAGTTTTATCAATTACCAAACTCGGTTAAAAGTAGCTTTTATAGTTTAAAGCTACCGCCTCATTAAACAAAGCACATTAGATATTTAATGATCCATCCAATAATAACATTACACCGTCTTATTGAAAACTAATATGTATCACAGACCCTCTTATTAAACCACCATAAAGGACCACTAAAAACATAACATATAGAGGCCATTAGCAAATAGCAACACCACCGGTTTGATGGAGCATTGCATCGATCTCATCTCCTTCTTCCATATCAAGCTGTAATAATGGAGATTTTACGTTTCAGGAAATGAAACAACTCGAAAAGGGGAAAGCTTTTAAAAGGTAAAGAGCGAATGATCTAAACCTCATCTGGAGTCTGTTCAGCACGGAGACGACGGCCATCAAACAAGAAAGCGATAGAGTTGAAATCCACAGATTGACGGTCACAGTAAGCGGTCATCAGCTTCTTCAGCTGAGTGGCCCTCTTGATCCTAAAAAAGACTTCATTTCCATCCTAAGAGTATCACCAAATCAAAGAAAGAAATTTAAAAAAAAAAAAAAAAGATTAATGATTCAAATCATCAAGCAAAACTTTGCATTCTTCCAAATATAATTTGCACAAACACAACACTCCAACGAGTCTAAAACCATTACAGACAAAGACAGTTAACTCCTAAACATATAATCACAATCTTCACGGACACCCATATAAAAGTTTGGTATGTACAAACAAGTTCTTGATTGCTATAACTAACAACTCACAAAGGACTCATACACAAGCTTAACAACTTTATCAATCAATGTAATAATACTGTTTTAAGAAACTTTCTTACAAAACGGTTCCTTTAAACATATGTCTGTGAAAATTCTAAAGAGCCCAATTCTACTTCTAAAAGACCTGAATTTCGAGATAAACTCAAAAGCCTAGAAATATTACAAAAGGGTTAAAGAGAACAGAACCTGGCCCTTGACTTTGAGATTGATGTGAGCTGGTCCTTGGTCTCCGGGCTTCTTGTCTTCTTCCTGGGTAGCAGACATCTTCCTTTTATCAGATTCTCCGGTCGGCGTCGAAAACAAAAACTCCGATCTGTGACGAAGGAAGAAGTTCTGCGATTGCAGAATGTCTAGACTCGGAGAATAATAAAAGGACTGAAACAACTTCTTGGTCGCATCGGATTCTTTGTTTTCTCTATCGAACGGTTGGTAATCATTAGTTGCTAACATCCGATGGCTAGGAGAGCGTCGAGTCTGTAATTAGAAACGTCGTCGTTTCATCAAAAGCATTCATAATGGGCTTATTTTAGCTTCGCTGGGCTTACATGTGGGTTAGTTACTTTTCTAGTCTTTTTTTTTACGGCGTAAGTTACTCTTCTAGTCAAAAGCGCGAAACCACTTGCCTTGAATAATAAGTGTTTTTTTTTTATCGTGCAGCTACCTGCAACTGCAATCTACAACATGCGACTTTAATCACAATCCCAGCCTATAATTAGTTTTGTTCTTGTGCAACTGGTCATAGTGATTAATCACAAATTGTCAATTTGTATTGCTGAAAGTTAGTAAATCAATGTTACAGTTTCCTACACATTTAATAGCAAACGAACAACATTTAATTGTATAACGGTTAAAATGCGCATCGACATATAAACAAACATGGCATGTCATGTAAATGTTTTGCCGATTCGAACATGCTTTAATTAAAGGCAATTATCAAAATTATGGGCCATCTGTGGGCTGCACTTCTCTTTGAAAATTAGCTTGATCTTTCCATAAGTTGGGATATCCCAAATTAATCAAAAAAAAAAAATATTAATCAAAGTTCATGCTAAAAAGGTATTATATTATCGAATTTACAAAATGTTGAAGAAAGTTTGGACAACAATGAACAAACTTCATGAAAATAGTGATATAACAACATTCTTAACTAGTGTATCTGCACATTGGTTTTTTCTATGTATGAATTTAATCAAAGTGAACATGGCTTTCTTATATGTAACACTGTAGATGTAATGTTGAAGCTTAAAGAGTTTGTGAGTTTCGTTGTTGAGTAAATTGTGTTAAAGATTGTATTATCTCTTTCGGAGACAGTACTTTAACTAACTTTGCAAAATTATGTACACCGTAGTGTGTTATTGGTTATGTAGTCTATGTTTCGTGACGACTACCATTTGCAAACAGACTACTATAATAGACATTTACATTTATTTCTTTTTTTTTTGAATTGAATGTTAAATTCAATTCAAAAAGAAAAAAGTCTTTGCTTTACATCAAGTATAACTTTTTTGAAATGAAAAACTCAAAATAAAAAAATTCTATTTCTTTTTTCTATCTTGTGCTAAACCAATATACCATCATTCCATCAAAATCCTTATCCCCTCTCTTCCTTATGATTGAGAACTTGTTTCTCACCACCTTATCAATCCATTTGATCAACAACTCTGCTGGCTTAGGAGTTTCCCCATGTCTTCTCCTATTCCTTTCTATCCAAATTGTGTGCACAGCAGCTTGAAAAATATACCGCAAAGTGAAAAGCTTGATCTTCCCTTGAGTATGATCCAAAGCCACTCGCATAATACCTATGCAGCAGCATCCCTTCCATTGGCCCCAACCGGGTGATTCAAATCATCCTTGATTCGTTTTGGTTTTAAGTTATTTATTTTCTATTATTTGGGCTTTGGGTTTTAATTTGAATGACGGTTTATGATATCCTTATCCTATTAGGGTTTGTCTAAAAGGATGGATATATAAACATAGTTATGTCTTCCTTATTTGATACGTTTGATTTTATAATAGAAGAGCTTTGATTTTATCCCTTGTTTAGATTCGATTAAATTCATCAAAACAGGAAGTGGTCTCAAGAAGCTATCGAAAGAAACTCTTGATCGATCCAAGAATAGGTCTCGAAGAACCCTAAATTCTTAGATCGACCGTTCACCCATTCGTACGATGCGTCAGGTTGGTATCAGAGCTCTGCTACGCTCCGAAACTTTCTCAACCACTACGATGGTTCGAAAAACTCGTTCTCAGGAAATCGTTGATGACGAAGATATCCCCGCTACTCAACATTCCGTCAATGAGCTTCAGGCTCAAGTTACAGCGCTTGTGGCCGCGGTAGCCGCGTTAACCACGCAGAACGCCGCTCCAACCCTACGCAACAGACGCGACACACGACCTAATAGCCATGACGACTCGGAGGAAGAAGAAGACGATGACAATCCGTTCGCTCCTCTCGGACGAACTAACCAGAACCGCAACAACAATAACGACTTTGACTCTGATAACGATGTCGACAAAAAATCATGGAAATCTAGTTTCAAACTTGAGATTCTTGAATTTAAGGGTTCAACCATACCAGAAGAATTGTTGGATTGGTTTGTCACCGTCGAAGAGATTCTTGAGTTCAAAGAAATCCCATTGGATCGTTGTGTCCCCTTTATCGCAATACGATTCCGAGATCGGGCACCTGCCTGGTGGTCGCAAACAAAAACAACGCGCACTCGTCTAGGGAAATCTAAAATCTCTACTTGGGCTAAACTCAAGAAGAAGATGCAAAAAAAATTTACCTTACAATTACGATCAACTAATGTTCCAAAAACTGCAGAGTCTTCGGCAAGGGAGTCGAACTGTTGATGAATATGCAACAGAATTCTTTAAGATGATCAATCGTGTGGAGGTACGAGATTCAGAGCAACAACTGGTCATGCAATTTATTGGAGGCCTACATCAACAAATTAAGCTCACCTTGAATCTTTTTCAACCACAGTCCCTCTCTGAAGCTCACCAACAAGCTATAACAGTGGAGAATCAATCTCGTATGGGTTCTCAACCTTGGGGTTCCACCCGACAGAGCCGCACTACTACAACACCAGCAACCGTAACCACGCCTGAAGCCACCACCAACAAGTCGGAGACAGCAATTGTCCCAGCAAATGCAGCACAATAGGTGCGACCGAGAGGGCTCCGGTGTTTCACGTGTGGTGAATTAGGCCATCGCCAGTCAGCATGTCCAACACGTACACGTCGAGGACTGCTCTTAGAAGAAGTAAACAATGATCAAGAGCCAATTTATGACGAAGAACCAGAGGACGTAGAGGAAGTTTACCCCGACATTGGCCATCTCCTTGTGGTCCGACGTTCATGCCTTGCGCCTCATTCTGATGTGAAATATCCCCAGCGCAACAAACTTTTTCAATCTTGCTGTACAATCAACGGCAAAGTTTTTACATTTGTGATCGATTCGGGTAGTTCCGAGAATGTTATCGCAGCAGATGCTGTAGCTAAACTTGCTCTCAAAGACGAACCTCATCCTTCACCATATAAACTAGCTTGGCTCAAGAAGGATCATGATTTGATAGTGACTCGCCGAGCTCTTGTTTCTTTCTCAGTCGGTTCATCCTACAAAGACAACGTGTATTGTGACATCGCTCCGATGGGCGCATGCCATCTCTTATTGGGCAGACCATAGGAATTTGATACACGCATCATTCATGACGGCTTCCTCAACACCTACAGTTTTATATTTGAAAACCGCAAACTAGTGTTAAAGCCAGCACCAACAGAAACTTCTACTCTCTCTGCATCGACAAATCCAGTTTTGTTCTTGCAGAAAAAACCCTTTGTGGCCTTGATGCGTGAAACCGGTCTGGTCTTGGTGCTCATTACCAAACCAACGACCCTAACACAATCCCCACACGTACCAGAAGAATTTCACCACATCCTTGCTGACTTCGCTGATGTTTTTCCAAACGACTTACCGGAGGGTTTACCGCCTCTTCGCGACATCCAACACCGCATCGACTTCTTACCAGACGCGGCATTACCAAATCGTGCCCATTACCGAATGAGCCCGAGTGAACACGAAGAATTGCGACAGCAAGTAGAGGATCTTGTGGCAAAAGGGTTTTTGCGAGAAAGCATGTCCCCATGTGCGGTTCCTGCCTTACATATACCTAAGAAAGATGGATCATGGCGTATGTGCGTTGACAGTCGCGCCATCAACAAAATTACAGTACGTTACTGGTTCCCTATTCCTCGCCTGGACGATTTACTCGACCAAATAGGCACGGCGACCATATTTTCGAAGCTGGACTTAAGAAGTGGTTACCATCAAATTCGGATCAATCCAGGAAATGAGTGGAAGACGGCTTTCAAAACCCGTGAAGGACTTTTCGAATGGCTTATGCCCTTCGGATTATCCAATGCCCCTAGCACTTTTATGCGGGTTATGAATCAATCCCTTCATCCTTTCATTGGTAAATTCGTGGTAATTTATTTTGACGATATTTTGATCTTTAGTCACACACCAAAAGATCATATTCGTCACTTGGCCGAGGTTTTGGCTGTTCTACGCAGAGACAAGTTGTACGCTACATTGAAAAAGTGTGAGTTTGGATCACCACAGGTTCACTTCCTTGGCTATATTGTCTCCGCATATGGTTTGGCCGTGGATCCTAGCAAAGTTACAGCCATACAATCCTGGCCAACACCAGCTACCATCACTGAGGTAAAGAAGCTTTCACGGTCTTGCCTCTTTTTATCGACGATTTGTTCCACACTTCAGTGCCCTCATAGCGCCAATAACGGATTGTATCCGTGAGAGTCAGTTCACATGGACGGCAGAGGCTGACCGCGCCTTTTCTCTAATCAAGGAGAAGCTTTGTTCCGCTCCAGTTCTGGCCCTCCCCGACTTCTCGGTCGTGTTCGAACTCCGCACTGATGCCTCCAAGACAGGGATTGGTGCAGTGTTAAGTCAGAAAGGTCGTCCCATTGCTTTCTTTAGCGAAAAGCTAGCAGGTGCAAGGTTCCGCTATAGTACTTATGACATCAAATTTTATGCAATCGTACAAGCCATCTGTGAGAGACAAGGTTTCACTTCTTAGATTTAGGTTAGGTCAAGAGAGATGAATGAGAATCGTGGGCTGAATCCCGTAAATAAACTTGAAGAATGAATATGATTTTATTGATGAGTTGAAAGATGATGAATACAAAGGAATGTATCTTGAGATGATTACTAAAGAATACGTAATGCTTTTAATCTAGT
>NC_027749.1:10699908-10713683 GCF_000695525.1 Brassica oleracea var. oleracea | reverse complement strand
TGAGTCGTCGATGCTAACTTTTTCGGTGAGGTTCTTAGGGGGACCTCGGATATTTCGTTGCATTTCGCGACTCTCCTGGATCTGTAATTGCTATTGGGGGAATTCTTTTATGATCTCGAATCCTCCCAGGTAACAGATCCTTGAAATCTTTTGGCTACCGTGTATAGTTGTTATTCCGTTGGTTGTTGGAAATTTCACGCATTGGTGATAAGTTGAAGCTACTGCTTTCATCTTATGAATCCAAGGCCTTCCGAGGATTGCGTGGAAAGCTCTTATGTAAGAGTTGGCAATTCTATCGGTGAACGGAGTTCCACGAGTCTCCTCAATTAAGCTCTCGATTTCGGGAGCTGAGCTCGTTACCTTGTGAACTTGAGCTCCCAATTTCTGGAGAGCTGCGTGGGTTCGCTCCATGTACCTGCGAATTGCGTCAGGTCCCTCGAAGGGAAGGACATTTGGGTCATTATCAGATACTCGGCGAGCAGGTTCCTGGTGAGACCGAGCTCGGTCGTCTTCCCAGCTAGCTGGCGAAATAGGTCGCTCATTGGTCCTTAGGCTCCGAGCGAGGTTAGTGCGGAGAGCTGCAGGATCAGCATCCGTCCTTTGGTATTCGTCTGTGCTTGGGGTTGAAACCCTAGCTTGAAACACCGAAGCTGATGTTCTGCCCCCGGACGGTATGTTGGTTCCTGCTCCAGACCCGGAAGGAGGTGGCGGTGGAGGCAAACGGGTGCTCCCACCGGTGTTTCGATCAGGCATGGAGCTAGTTGTAGCTACATTGCTCCCCATGGTGCTGGTGATAGGAGGGGTAAACGCAGGAGCTGTCCTAGCGCGAGGCGTTTGGAAAGCAGGTTCCTGCCCTTCTGCACCTGGGCTATCAGGGGAGAAGTTCAGGCGCTCTCTAGGGAAGGAAGGGTCAGCTAACCGTTCATGGAAAGTGACTCCTCTTCCCTGGTGGACGGACGGTTGGGTCGTTGCGGATTGAGATCTGGTTATCTCTTCGAACTGTTGCTGCCGTTCGGCTAACTGTTGCACCGTTCGCTCGGTCTCTTGAGCTTTGTCCACTAACTGGAGCATCATCCGACGGATCTCAGAAAGCTGATCTTCCGTTTGGTTCGGAGCGGATTGATGCGATGGGTTATTGAGGGCTGAGGACCCAGAGTTGGTCCCTCCGGAGGCTCTCGGGTTATTTGCCCCCGGAGCAGTGCGATTCGGTGAGCTATTGCTCTGGTTCGATTGATCGGGGTTAGATGGATTCGTTCCGTCTAATGGATTCATCCTTAAGATTTAGAGAAAGGGATTCAATTATTTATCCCCACAGACGGCGCCAATTGTGAGAGACAAGGTTTTACTTCTTAGATTTAGGTTAGGTCAAGAGAGATGAATGAGAATCGTGGGCTGAATCCCGTAAATAAACTTGAAGAATATGGGCTTATCGCAACCCACATGCTAGCTCACGCTTATCGGTACCTCACCTGAGGGTCATATTCGGGTCCAACACCATCAAGCACTAGCGACACTATTTGTTCCATAAGGAATTTGTTCTTTATACTGATCATGATGCGCTTAAACACCTCAGTAGTGAGAGGGAAGTGTCTTCTCTCCATGCGTCGTGGATAGCTTATTTGCAACAGTTCTCTTTTGTCATCAAACACACAGCGGGTACGTCGAACCGTGTGGCTGATGCGTTAAGTAGACGGCGTTCACTCTTGGCCGTCCTTCATTCGTCGGTCTCGGGATTAAGTACCTTCGTGGAGCTTTACCAGACAGACCATTATTTTGGTCCTATTTATGCGTCTGCCATGGCTGGATCATCTTCAGAGTTCACCAACCACGATGACTTTCTATTTCGTGGGTCGCGGCTCTGTATACCCGACTGCAGTCTCCGCCTTCGGCTCATCTCTGAGCTTCACCAGGAGGGTCACGTGGGACGTGATCGAACTCTCCACCTGCTTACCGCGTCGTACTATTGGCCCACCTTGCGCCGCGACGTCGAGCATTTTGTAGAGCGGTGTGTTGTGTGTCAGGCTTCGAAGGGCAGTGCATCTAACGCATGTCTTTATCTTCCCCTTCCCATTCCCACTCAACCTTGGACAAACATCAGCATGGACTTTGTCGTCTGTCTTCCTCGCACTCAGCGTGGTTTTGATTCCATCTTTGTGGTCGTGGATCGTTTTTCGAAAATGGCTCACTCCATTCCGTGCAAGAAGACCACTGATGCTCTCCAGGTGGCTACTTTATTTTTTCGCTACGTCTATCGTCTCCATGGGTTACCTCTTACGTTTGTCTCTGACTGTGACTCCCGCTTTCTTGGTCACTTTTGGAGGTCTCTCTGGAAACAGTTAGGTACTTCTTTGGATATGAGTTCGGCATATCATCCCCAAACGGACGGTCAGACAGAAGTTACTAACAGATCGTCGGGGAACTTGTTACGATGATTGGTTGGTGATGCGATCATAACATGGGACTCTAAGCTCCTGCAAGCTGAGTTCGATCATAGCCGTTCCGTAAACCGTATCCTTGGGTTTTGTCCCTTTCAGGTCGTTTATGGTGTTATCCCGCGAGGACCAGTCGATCTTTTTCACTTACCAGATCGTACGCGTCTTCATGGTGACGCCTCCGCCTTTGTTGAATCCCTTGCTGATACTCATGCGAAGGCAATCACGAACCTTGAAGCTTCGGCGTCCAAATACAAGACTGCAGCTGATATGCATCGCCGTCACTTGGTCTTTGACGTGGAAGATCTCGTGTGGGCGTACTTGACTCGCGATCGGATTCCTGCGCACGCCTATAACAAACTTAAGGCAAAGAAAATTGGCCCCCTTGAAGTTTTGGAACGTATAAATGATAACGCGTATCGTCTCCGCCTTCCCGCCAACATCACCACTTCCGATGTCTTCAACATCAAGTATCTTTCCCGCTTTCTTCCCACTGATACCCAAGTGATTCGAGGTCGAATCCTTCTCATCCCGGGGGACCTGATGCAACAGCATCCCTTCCATTGGCGCCAACCGGATGATTCAAGTAATCCTTGATTCGTTTTGGTTTTAGGTTATTTCTTTTCTATTATTTGGGCTTTGGGTTTTAATTTGAATGACGGTTTATGATATCCTTATCCTATTAGGGTTTGTCTAAAAGGATGGATATATAAACATAGTTTTGTCTTCCTTATTTGATATGTTTGATTTTATAATAGAAGAGCTTTGCTTTTATCCCTTGTTTAGATTCGATTAAATTCATCAAAACAGAAAGTTGGTCTCAAGAAACTATCGAAATAAAATCTTGATCAATCCAAGAATAGGTCTCGAAGAATCCTATATTCTTAGATCGACCGTTCACCCATTCGTACGCTGCGCCAATACCCCTCCAACTCGTTGGGTATTGAGTATCCATAACCCTCCTTGTCAAACCCTCCCAAATCTGAGAAGAGTATGGGCAGTCAAAGAAAAGGTGAGCCAAAGTCTCCATAGGATCTCGGCAAAACACACAAGTAGTATCAACACTGCCTCCCCAATTACTCATTTCTTCACCGGTAGATAATCTTTTGTTCATCGCCATCCACAGAACAAAAGAGAATTTTGGAGTAGCATGCTTAAACCAGACCATCTTATACCAGTAGCAACTCTGATACTGCACTCTAGTCGCTTGCCAAGTCTCCTTCGATGAGAAACGATTCTTGTAATCTCCCTTTCCATTTCCCCATAAAGATACATCTTCTTCCTCTGTAATATTGGCTTTATATCTATCAATTGACTCTTCAACTCTATTGAAAATAGGATTTCTATGGAATCTTTTTCGATGTCTGCTGCATTCACACACCATTGCATTGATAGAAATTCTCATATCAATATAGCCTCTGTCACAAAGAAGATCTTTCAAACACCCTAAAAGAGACCACGACTCATACCAAAAAGATGTTTTCCTCCCATTCTTTATTTCCACCCTGTATAGCTTCTTCGCAACCTCTCTACATTTTAAAATCTTTCGCCACATCCATTTCGTAATAGCTCACTGGTCTAGCTCCATGGCACCGAAAATGTATCAGGGCTCAAGTGATTCACCGAAGCGACGAGACCTTGCAAAGCTGCTTTTCAAGTGTCAGTAGCGGAACGTTCTGTCAATCGGAGAAGGTTTTTGGTGACAAGACCTGGAGATATTAGAAGTGAGAATGCTGACATGAGTAACGAAAAATCCTGTGAAAAACAAGATCGCCTGCCAGTGGAAGGCTTTCAGCGTTCAATCAATCTACGCAGAGTGAATCGGTCCCTAAGGAAACCCCGAAAGGGCTGCCGTCCGATGGGTACAAGAAAGTGCCGAAGTTGCTTTGACTACAAAACCATCCCTCTCTCTTGGAGCGAATTGGATGATCGGGACGACTCTCCTTTTAGTCGACCTACATTTACATTTATTTCATTTATATAATAGCAGCATTTTTTTTTGTCCTAGCGTAAACATCAAGGGCAAGCAGCTTAAATTCCTATCTAAGATTCAACTTGGCGGACAGACATCATTTAAGTGACCTAACACATTGAATTCTATTTCTTGGTTGATAAGAAATATATGCATATTTGTATTCATATTGGACTTTTATTACGTTCATATTTGGAATAGGGCCGTAATAGGTAGAAACAAGTCAATATGAAGTGACACCTCCATGTATAACATAATGTTTTACATGGTTCCGTGTGAACCAAAGCTTACCGACTCCGAGCCTGGGCGAAAGATAACGTACGATGTCGATAAACCCCATAAACATATAGAGTTAACTTTCATAATCCAAAATATTATATTGTTATCTATGTATATCGGTATATCTAAACCAGCATACAAAGTACAAACACAAGTACTATTTCTATATCGATGTCTAACTTTGTTTTTGTTATTTAGGTCTCAAAACCGAAACAACCAAATTTCGAATTGTAATAGTAACCATATGTACATTGGCCTGGAGAATATGTACATAAAATTGAACCAATCTCTGGACGACGTTCCTTTGAATTGTTATATTAATTTCATACAGTACGACATGCAAATCATTCATAAATTAGAAACATTATTAAATAATATATATATATTACTCTTAGAATCATGTTAACATATTACAATGTAAAATAATAAAAAATAAAAAGAATGTTCTATTTGTTGTTTGTCATTAAACAGGTAATTAAAATTTCATATGAAGATTATTCAAAAATCTAAATGCATATTTCACATCGTAATAGCTAATTTATTTATTTTTCAATTAGTAGTTAGATCAAAATTTTAATAGCTAGCAGTAGTGTTCATTTTGTATAGTACAACTAAACTACAAATATCGTTTTTCCTTGGACGGACACCAAATATATGGACCATTTAGCCTGACTCATAATTATATATTTTAAGAAAAAAAATCTGAGGTGTTTGATTAGCTAACCTACGCGGTTCATTATTTTTTGCCACATATGACACATCTAAACGCGTTCATTAGGCCAAGTTGCTAAAACTGATATAGTAGTTAGAACTTGAATTTGAACAAAACAAAAATGTTACACATTATTCTTATATCGAACTTGTAAATAAGCAAATGCACTATTAAGCATTTATACATGTCACTTAAATTCTAAAAACAGCACCCTTCAATCACTGAATTACATCTAACCATTTATTGATATAATACATCCAAATGGAAAAAAGGACAGAATAATTGGAAATTTCTAAAAAGAGACGTTAGAAATCAGAGCTACAACAACGTTCAAATTTAGGAGATAGAACAATGGCACCATATACACGGCCCCATTGTTATAGGTTTTTCATTTAACATCATGAATTGATTATACTGTGTATAGTAAAGGTCGATATTCCAACAACAAACGATAAATGTTATCAAATTATTATGGTTAATGATAAGTTAATGCGTCACATCACCCATACTCATTCTCATCCAACCAGTTTCGCCGCCTATATGAATTTTAACTTTAACGGATACATATTAGCTGTTTTCAACAAGTTATTTATTATACTATAAAAAGTAAAGGTATGGTTAATTTGCCTCAGTAATCAAATAATTAGTGAACATATTGACTGAGTTACGTATAGGCTCAACGGTTGTAATAATTTTTCCACAACGCCAATGCAGTCATATCACTATTAAATTCAAAATCTATACTAAAATAAAGATGCAAATAAACTAGTGATCTTTTGTTTTGTTTGGTTTTGTCAGATTATGTGATCTAACGTGATTAAAGAAAGATTGCAATTCATTTCTTTAACCATACAGAACGTTACGTATACAAAGATTAAAAAAAAAGGTATACAAAGCTGCATGATAATTCTTTTATAGGAAATAATCTAAAATTTTAATGCTGCGGGGTATATTTTTTGTTTTACATCTTTTTAGGTCTTTTCAATTGGTAATTTAAATATAGGTCTAATGGCATAAAACATAATAAATAATATTCTAAATAATGATAAAAATAAAAGAAATAATAGTTGAACCATACTTTTACGAATGATCACACTGCTATTTTAATAGAATAGATTTTCAGCTCCTATTGAAACGGTCTCGCACCAAAAATAAATAAATTTACTTTCACACGTCATTGAGTGAACGAGTTGAAAACAGTTATTAGTAAAAAACAAGAGACCGACCCCGATATCTCACGTGGGTCCCACCCACTCCCTCCATCTCCCTCTTCTCATCCACTATATAAACAACAGCTCTAGCTCATCCGAAAACAAACATTTCTCTCAATCTCTGCAACAATGTCTCTCTTTGTTCTTTCTCTGCTAATGCTCTCATCATTCTCAGTCATTCCCTTCACCCATGCAGGTAAAATTTTCATCATCTCTCTTTACGAATGTATCTGTTGCACTTAGAATTCCACTTGTTGCATTCTGACTGACTATCTTCGTTTGTTATTAGACTAAACCAGTGGTTAATAGAATTGTAAATGTCGGTTTAGTTTTGGTTTAATGTTAATCTTTGTTTCTTAACAGATTCTGGAATGATCGGAGTAAACTATGGACGGATCGCGAACAATCTTCCGGCTCCGGAGAAGGTGGTTGAGCTTCTCAAATCCCAAGGGGTCAACCGCGTCAAGCTCTACGACACTGACTCATCCGTCCTAACCGCGCTTGCAAACTCCGGCATCAAAGTCGTCGTGTCCCTCCCCAACGAGAATCTCTCCGCCGCCGCCGCGGATCAGAGCTACACCGACGCCTGGGTCCAGGACAACGTAAAGAAATACACGCCGGCGACTGATATCGAAGCAATCGCCGTCGGAAACGAAGTGTTCGTCGATCCGAGGAACACGACGGCGTATCTCGTTCCTGCGATGAAGAACGTTCAGAGCTCCCTTGCGAAGTTTAGCCTCGACGGAGCGATCAAGATCTCGTCGCCGCTTGCTTTGAGCGCCTTGGCGAATTCGTATCCGCCGTCAGCCGGTTCGTTTAAACCGGATTTAATCGAACCGGTGATTAAACCGATGCTGGATTTTTTACGTAAAACGTCGTCGCATCTTATGGTGAATGCTTATCCCTTCTTCGCCTACGCGGCTAACGCCGATAAGATCTCTTTGGAGTATGCTCTGTTTAAAGAGAACGCCGGGAATGTAGATTCCGGCAACGGTTTGAAGTACGAGAATCTCTTGGACGCGCAGATCGACGCCGTTTTCGCAGCTATGTCCGCCGTGGGATTCAACGACATCAAGGTCGTGGTGACGGAGACGGGTTGGCCTTCCGCCGGAGACGGGAACGAGATCGGCGCCGGTTCGGCTAACGCGGCTGCTTATAACGGCGGTTTAGTGAAGAGAGTGTTGACGGGAAACGGGACGCCGTTAAAACCTGAGGAGCCACTTAACGTCTATCTCTTCGCTCTGTTTAACGAGAATCAGAAAACGGGGCCCACGTCCGAGAGAAACTACGGGTTGTTTTACCCCAACGAGAACAAAGTGTACGACGTTCCGTTCTCCGCTAAGTCAGCGCCGGTTGACGATAGCAAAGAGAAGGTTCCGGTTAAGTCGCCCTCGCACGTGGGACAGACGTGGTGTGTGGCGAACGGGAAAACAACGAAGGAGAAGCTTCAGGAAGGTCTGGACTACGCTTGCGGGGAAGGAGGCGCTGATTGCCGTCCGATTCAAAAGGGTGCCACGTGTTACGATCCGGAATCGTTAGAGGCACACGCTTCTTATGCGTTCAACAGTTACTATCAGAAGAACGCACGTAGTGTCGGCACGTGTGATTTTGGTGGTGCAGCGTACGTGGTCTCGCAGCCTCCTAGTACGTACTCTATCCTTTTCTCTAGATATTATCATCTAATACTTAATTTTCTCGTAATTAATACTTAGGTTGACGTATATATATTTTCACACTTTTATTCTTATCGTAACTTTTATATATTTTTCCTGAAATTCGCGAAGAAATGGGTAAGGTAGTTGGATGATGGTTAGATAAAAGTTATGGAGGTTGGGATAGTTCAACAACATATGCTAATTTTGATAAATTTCCCACTATTAGATTTTAGGTATATACAAGTATAATTACGTGTGACGTACAAACAGAAATATAAATTAAATTAATTTGTTTGTTCTTGCTTTTCGTGTTTGTAGAGTACGGGAAATGCGAGTTTCCAACAGGGCATTGAAATAGAAACTGAGGAGGATCCGGAGGATTAATTTAGTGGCATTTTCTTCCTATTTATTTTATACATTGTTTAGTCATTCGAGATTAATGATCATATCATTATTTATGTAGATTTCTTATCACTATATATTTCGTATTTTGGTTGGTTTCTTCTAGGGGTGTTCAATCCGGATATCAGTTCAGTTTCGGTTCGGTTTTTTTCGGTTTTCGGTATTTCGGTTAGTAAAATATAACTATCATTCTAAATCCATATTTACTTCGGTTCGGTTCGGTTTATATACCGTCGGTTTTCGGTTTATTCGGTTTTATACCAAAAAACATAATTATTTTGTTTGAGATCATATTATATGAATTTTAGAGTCATATTGTCAACACAGTAATTTATTAAAAATATATTACATGTTTAAATAAATGAACAAAAAAGTTAAAATGCTTCTACCATAAAATAAAATAATCAAATCTATAACTAAAATCAAAGCTTGAAATTTTGAAAGTAAAAATATGAAACAAAACAAAAACATGAAAGAAAAGTTTTCCACTCTTCCATATTTAGTGTTCATTAAAGTCATGTTTTTTCAATTGAAAAATTTCCATTAATTATTGTCCATCAAATTTATAATCTTCATATTAATTTAGTGAAGACTAAAATTAATCAAAAAAGATCAAAAAAGACTTAGAAAATAAGAGGTCTGAATTGCGATGTATTGTTATTTAGTTATAGTTCAAGTGTTTTACAAATTAAGGTTTTTTTATTACTATAAAATTATGGTAATAGTTATTAACACAAATTTAACTTATGTAACAAATAGATTTTCAAGTATTGTTATAAAATAGATACATATTTACATGTTTCTACTTTTAATCGGTTTTGTTCGGTTTATTCGGTTATATACCAAACCATATCCAAATCCTACGGTTTTTATAAAATTATATTCATTCGGTTTATATGGTATATACCAAAATCAAACCATATTTTCTATTTCGGTTCGGTTTGGTTTGGTACGGTTCGGTTTTACCATATTAAACAGCCCTAGTTTCTTCGTATAATATAGCCTCAGTATTTTTTTCATGTCTTAAATCTTTACGACGTTTATACATGACATCAATCTCATGGAGTTGCGTGTCATTTAATTAAAAGAAATTTTGAAAAAAAAAATACTATGGAAAGAGATTTTGTTCTGAAAATTGCACTCTATTTTATTTCTTTGGAAAACTAATATATATGAAAAAAGAACATGAAAACAGTCATCATTTAAGGCACATCATTTTTTTTTGTGACCAACAAAAAAACTTATGGTCTTTCAGCTAATCTCGTTTTATTATTATTATTATTATTTTTTCACAACTATTTTATTTAAATAAAATGTAAAATTACAAACATAAGATTAAAAATACTACAATACAAATACAAAGATTAAAATCTGAAGAAATTTTCATCGGATCCATCTTGCTTCTTTTTATGCAATACCATTTGGTTATCTTCTTTTTGAAGATATTTAATATATTTTTTTTCAATTTTTTTTTTTGTTATATAACACTGGCCAGATTCTAAATGAGATTTATAGATATTCTTTGCAAAAATCCAATCTATTGATTTCTCAAAAAAAAATAGAAACCGGAATTGCCAATTTTCAACGATTTTAACAACATCGGCACACAACAAGAAAATTGGATCTCCAGTGAAGAACCACCCATAAATATTTTAAATCGTAATCTTCAAAAACTTTAAACACCTTTGTGGTTGCATCACTTCCATACTCATGACAATGACATACCATGGTGGTCTCCATGGTATTTGTCTCCAAACCATGGTATGTGTCTCCAAAGTAAATCGGTTAAGACAAGTTTCTTACCACTTGATACTTGATTCAACATAACTGAGTTGAATTTCTTGTCATCGATCATCGTCATGGAGACTAAAACCGAAGATTGTAATGGTAGATTAAAAAGAGAACAATTAACCATTAATCTACCATAGATGAAACTCTTTTCAATGAAAGAGAAGAATAAAAGATAGAAGAGAATATATAAATTGATCATGTTTTAATGAGATTAGATTTGAGTAGCTGAGAATTTCCTCTTCCCCTATCGCCATCGATATCGACAAAGACAAGGGGAAACAAGCAATCACATGAAAGTGTAGTTTTGTGATGGATCATGTGTTGATATCATAGAAAAGGGGTTGTTACTTTCGTGTGCAAGACTGGAGAGAAAAAGGCACTCAAAGACATATACAACATATCCTACCTGAAGAATATGATGGTCCTTCTTCAGTAAGAAAAAGGTATCCAACAAATTTGAGGATCCTCAATGATCAAACCGAGTGATTGCAGACTGTGTGTATGTCACACACCGAAGACAAAAACTCGAAGAAGGATCGTTCAAAGGTGATATGTTGGAGATGTGACAAACCGGGTCACTATACAATTGTCTGTCCCGAGAAGTCAGGAATTAAGAAACCAACCTAAACGAGACAGAAGAGACTGACGCTCTCTATGTTCACGAAGTGGTGTTCTTGAATGGACATAAGGTAAGTCCCAAGAATCTTGGTATCGACAAAGGCAATGCAAGTTTTTGATATTTAGACAATGGAGCGACCAATCACATGACGAGAAACAAGGAATTCTTTTCGATTTTGAATCTAAACACCAAAGTGAAGGTAAGCCAAATGTAGAAGCTTGGCCTAGCTTAAATCTTAATCAAATGCAAAGTCTAAATTCTCTTGGCCAACCTTTAAAAGACCTTGACCGAAGGCAAAAGCTTGGCCAAATTGAAATTTCTATTGGCTAAATATGAAATCTAGTCAAACTAATAGAATCTCTTGGCCAAAGCATTTTGGTAAAATCATCTTGGCCGAGTCCCTTTGGCCAAAATTCCTTGGCCAAAGTCTTTTGAATAATCTATCTTCACCGAATTTAAATCCCTATTAATCTAATCAGACTTAATTTATTTCTGGCTATTTGTTGCACACTTTGATTTATTTAATGCATGATGTAAATTATTGTCTAAGGGAACAAAATTTGATATTAAATTACCTAAGTTTGGGATTCAATACGAGATAAATGAACATTAAGTGTTATTATCTCGAGGGGAGAATCAGAGAATCCCAAAATCCCTAAATAAGTTAAGCATCCACGACAACAATAGCCCAAAAAGAATTCGGCCAAAATCAAATATGAAAACGAAATTGCACATCAGAAAGATTATATGGAGATTAATGATTGGCAAACCGGTCATGCCATTCCGGTTAAGTATGCGACATTCTATTGAATGGTGTGGGAACCAAAATTCGCACTGTCGATTTTCGTTTAAATTAGGAAAGTAGGAGAACCCTAATTTCCCAGAGGTACCGGATATCTGCTAATACCACACGCCAAGCAATCAGAACACGAAAGGAGAACAGTAATAAAATAAGAAATTGAAAAAGAGAGAAAGATAGTTCTTATTCTGAATCTGCGTTTGAGCGTTTACAACAAGGTAAGTGCATGGGCTACGAGAGCTGTCGGCGAGATTCCTAGTTCTAAAACCCTAAGACGGAAAAAACCTAATTGAGTCGCAGCTCGAATAACAAANNNGACGGCAATAACCTAGTTGAGTCGCAGCTCGAATAACAAAAACGGAAATATGCCTAATTGCTCTAAGTGCTATGTTAAAAAGTCCTCTCCCATGCCTCTCGCCTAGGACTCCTTATATACTGGCCCCAAAGTCGGTTTACGCTTTTCCCCTTCTGCCCTTAAGCCGCCATAGCATAAAAATGGAGATATTCTATTTTTTCCGATCTTCGTTATTATCTTCAAAATTTTGTATTTATCCGCGGAAACTTGACATTTATCTTTCCTCGCGAACCAAGCGTAAACCATCATGCGGCTTACGGGCTGTTGGTTAAGAAATCGTAAGTTGGGCCTCGAGTCATGTCCTAGGTCCCTTTGGGCCGTCTTCCGACTCGAAGCGTTTATTACGGTTTCTATCGATAAAGAATTAACTTTTCGCGGTTTTTATGGTAAAGTTTAATCAATAACTTAGAATGGCGGGGAACGTGAAATGGGTTCACTACGGTCTTCGGGAGATAGCATCGAAGGGTATACGAGAATGCATGGACTAATGTCGTATCGACGTTTCGGAAGAGCTCGGTTGCTACGTAGCGACCGAGCTTCGGCTTGAGCTCGGTTGCTATGCAGCGACCGAGCGGAACACGCGTTCGGTTGCTGCGTAGCGACCCTTTTCGAGATCTTGTCCGATGATTCGCGTTTCCTCCGAAAAGGTTTTCGTAAAGAAAAATCTATTTCGAAAAAGTATTTGGCGAAGAAGGTTTATACGTTTTCTTCTTCGAGGATTTGGACGTTAACTTCGTCGTAACCGTTTTCGACCCCAACAAATTGTTTAAGATATGCTGCCCCTTTGATTAAGGGAATTGATAATATGAGTATTCACAATGATATTTCGAAAATAAGCATGAAATTTTGTGGGCTTGATCACCCACGGATGGACTGATCATCCATCATATGTGACGACATATGGTTGTACATATCCTTGTCAAAATCTGCAATAAGTTTGCAAGAGTAATTGGTGATACCGGTGGATTTATGAATTCTTATAAGTTGCAGCAAAATTTGTTCGCATAATGCCAAAGATCGATTAGAGACTCTCCCATGAATTTGATAAAGGGTCAAGAATTAATATTCCCATATAGAGAATTTAAATAAGTTGCTCCACCACAAAGCTATAAGATGGGATCTGAAATTGAATTAAGTGTATACGTTAGATATAAATCTCCATAAGAATACATAAGGCCACGAGAGATATGATTAAGGCTAAGCCATGGATTAGATAAATCCGTATATCCAACATCAGGGAGAGAAATAATAAGCTGGTAAACGATTTCGAGAATGAATAATGATCCTCAAATATGAATATAGAATAAGAGTCCAAAGAATGAATCATTCTCAGAATTTAAACAAGTCAATTGCCAGACATGTTTGATGACCCAAACTGAAATATACTAGCGGGTTATGCTCTAATAATATTGATATTGGACTTAGTTAAAATAAGACGGTTCCATACATGTATTACTCGAAAATGAGAAGAGCATAAAATTGAAATGGCAGATCCGAAATTAAGGTTGTCCAAAGGAAACCTTAGACATGACCATGAATAAAGATCAG
>NC_027749.1:10689383-10699616 GCF_000695525.1 Brassica oleracea var. oleracea | reverse complement strand
GAACACATCAAGTTCTCGAGAACAATATTGAATATCTTTATGTGAACGACTTGAATATCCTAGGAACCTCTGGAGAAATTTCCCAAAGATATAATACATTAAGAAAGAATTCGAATTCAACATGAAAGGTTTTGGGAAAACAAGGTTATATATTGGATTATACATTGAGCACCTTGAAAAGAAAATCCTTATGCATCAAATAACATACATAGATAACGTGCTCTAGAAGTTTGATATGGACTAAGCTTACGAATTGACAAGTCCCATAATTATAAGGTTTCTCAGTTTAGAAAAGATAATTTCGGTTCTAATGAAGAAAATGAGGAGATCTTTGGTCCCGAAATGCCATGTCTAGGTGCCATAAAATTTTGACAGATTTGGCGAGCCATACAAGGCTAGATAAATAATTTGCAGTAATCTATTAGCAAGATATAACTCATGATCGACCCAAAGGCACTAGAACGAGATTATACATATTTTTGTTATCTACAAAGAATTAAAGACTTGGGTCTATTTGATACTAACTTACCCGAAGAAGGGTAAATTATTTTTGTGATACAGGTTTTTTGTCCGTCCAAGTTCACTCAAGCGAGGATTTGGTGGATCTAATTACTAAGGCGTTACTAACATCCAGAGATGTACTCAACATGGGGAGTAATACGTGTTGTACTCTTTTTCCTTTACCATGGTTTAATCCCATTGAGGTTTTCTAGTAAGGTTTTAATGAGGCAACTTCCAAAACGTATTACAAACCACTTCGGAGATGATCTTCTAAGGGAGAGTGTTATAAACCAAGGTCTGGTGGAAGCCCATATTCGAAGGCCCATATTCTTATGTCTTTGTATTTTTTAGTCTATATTGTATTAGAATTTCATACTTATGTAATTTCTTATATAAATAGCTCTTTATTGTCTAATAAAGATACAAACTTTCCCCTTATTTTCGTAACATAGGCTTAATGGCAAAGTTTGCTAGAGTTAATAGAGCAAGTAATAACTTGGTGTTCTTAATAAGAAAAAGGGTTGCCAGAAAAAAAGGTACTATTTTATAAGAACGCTTGGCTTTTGCTCAACGACTACGTCAATTAGAAAGACTCCAACCGGGAAATTACTAGTGCGATCGCAAACGTAGATTTCAAACTTCATATCTTGAAGAATACAAACACGAATAGAAATAGCTCCACCAGACAAATAAAAAAAAAGAAGAAATGACAATAGTTTGTCTCTCTCTCTCTCTACTCGAACGTGTCATCATCGTCGTCAGGGAGTGGCTGACTTGCTGCGGCTGCGAGCTCCGCCTCGTGCCTACAATTACATAAAAAAATTCTTAGTGAACAAGAAACCTAGCATAAAAAACTCAGCAATGTAATAAGATAAAAGTGAGGTTTAGAAAGCTTACTGTTGCTGAGCAGCCATGTCAATCTGGACTTCTGGGGGAGCAAGGGCAGGTGATTCCACAAAGTGAAGGTTAGGGTCCCTGAAAACATTTAAAAATCAACTCTTTATCCATCTTTTTAGTTTAAACCCCACGAACGAAAGTACAGCTCAGCGTCAAAACTGTTGTTTACCCTGCGAGTTTCCTAGCAAGGTACAAGAATGGCTTCTCGAAATTGTAGTTGCTCTTAGCAGATATCTCGTAATACTGGAGATTCTTCTTCCTGTGGAATGTCACCTGCTTGGCCTTCACTTGCCTGTTCTTCACATCAACTTTGTTCCCGCAGAGTACAATCGGGATGTTTTCACAGACCCTGCACGCACACACACACACAAAATTGAAGACATCACATTTAGGTTTAGCAATTTGCCACATACATACTACAATAAAAGTTTAGCTTCTGCGTGTTCATACCTGCAAAGATCACGGTGCCATGTTGGTACATTCTTGTATGTCAGACGTGCTGTGACATCAAACATGATGACAGCACATTGCCCATGGATGCTGCAACACAACACAAAAATAAAAACAAATTTTGTATCATGGCCAATGCAAGGAAACAAACTAATTGCAACAGGAGAATCAGATCAACTAATATCATACTAGCTTCTCATTTTGCCATTCACAATCACTAGAAGATTCTTGACTATTTTGATATATATCAGAAGGAAGAAAGTAAGAAATCTACTTACTAGTATCCATCCCTTAAACCACCAAACTTCTCTTGTCCAGCAGTATCCCAACAGTAAAAGCGGATCTTGCCACAGTTAGTGAAGAAATCTAAAGGGTGAACCTCAACACCAATAGTAGCTGCAAGAAAGAATCAGGATGGGTAAAGTCGTGAATAAAATAGAGGAACATAAAGTCCGTACTTACGTTCATACTTCTTCTCAAACTCTCCAGTAAGATGTCTCTTGACAAATGTGGTTTTTCCTGTGCAAATAATCACAAGATTAACAATATAGCCAGCCAGATGCATTCCACTGCAGGAACTAGATGGACGAATCACAAACATATACTAAGCATAGCTAAGTAACAAACTCAAGCTCTCTAGCAGTTTCTAATCGGAATTGAGCTGCTACAAGTTAATCATCTAGGCTAGGAAGGTACCTGTGCCTCCATCACCAACGATGACGAGCTTGAAGCTAGGGTAATCAACGGTTTGCTGGTTCGGTAAAGCCTGAGAAAACAAAAAAAAAAACGATGGAATATATCAAAAGATCACGCGAGATCGAAGAGAGCGGTAAGCAAGAGTATAAGCCGAGACGGAGGTACTTACCATCGATGAAACTGAAGCTGAGGGGATCGAACGAAGCGACTTGAAGATTTTGTGAGAGAGAGAGAGAGGGTTTTTAAACAGTGTCGTTGTGAGAGAGAGTTCCGCCGCTTAGGATTGACGCAACTGCTCACTAACCCGGTTTTCGAGAACCGGATCCAGGCCCAAATAATTTTCTTAATACATAGCCATTTCCCCGCGGCCTCATTGTTTTTTCTTGAGCTGGATCCGGGTTCGTTCGGGAGAGTGGGAGCCTGTAAAGTGAAAAAAAAAAAACATGAATTTATTTTACCTTTTTTTTTTTTGATAAAATATCAAATTAATCAGAAGAATGAAAGAATATGGTCATTTCCATAGGGTTAAGAAGTTAGCTATATAGCAGCAAAGAGTAAACGATCAAATAAAGGACCCATGTCACCATTGTCCAGTTCAGTCATAGATGGCGAACCAGCGTCGTAAGAGACCCTCAAACTTGTGTGTGGCACCATATTTGAGCGCAAGAATACGGTTACGGATAGTTCAATCAATCTGTCAACACATCTGCCCTGTTCCTATCCAACTAGTTTGATACCGACAAGCATTTCTCTCCCTCCAGATTAGATACACTGTCACTTGGAACGCTAGACGAATCAGAACATAGTCCATTGCTGAGAAGGTGTTACCCTGTAGACCAGTCATAGTACCATTCCCGTCCGGCGTTATACTGTTCCCTAAAACTCCTCCAGCGATACGCAACCACACTGTATACGTGTAAGGACACACGAAGTACAAATGGTCACGAGTTTCGTCTTTTCACCACATAAGACACAAGGCTGCTCAGCATTCCACACTCTCATTCTAACTCCAATGGAAAGACGACCCAGCACAGCGAGCCAAGTGATCGAGGTATCCCCTGAGAGAACCAGATAACCTGTGACCAGGAGATCTTATTTTTCCGCATGCGAACCTGTTCCCACATATTCTTACATGAGAAAGAGCTAGAGTAAGTATCCTGCTTCTGTCGCCATAGAAACCGATCTACTTTATTTTACTTTATTTTGACATAACATATTTTATACACTAGAATTTATATTAGCGCTGCTCGCGAGTATACTTTAATAATTTAATTTATCTTTTGTAATATTAAAAAAAAAAAAAACTTAACTGATTTTTAATACTATCTGTGTTCCTATCTATATTGTTTACAAATTTATTCTTTTAGAACAATTACTACTTAGATATTTCTTTGTTTGTATTATAAAAATAAATAAATTACTAGTATTAACGTATTTATATTTTATTTAATATTTTTTGATTTTTTCAACCCCGTCAATTTCGTCAAATAAATTTTTTAATATAGACGGTATGGTGTATCTTATATAAATGCATATTTTAATAGATTAAATGCATGCGATTTAAAAAAATGAAAGTTAAATATATGCTGTTTAAATGGAAGCTAACTTCACAAACCTGACACTACAAAACAACAATATGCAAAAAATAATAAACACCAATAGATTAAAAAAAAGCTAGAAAAATATAAGAATGAAAGTTAACACATAACATGAATAATAATTTAGCTTTGAGCAAAAAAAAAGCAAATATTGAGCAAATAAAATAAATTTACAAAGCAAAATCAATTGAAAACCACACATGTGTAGACCATCAAACGGAAGATTATAACATATAACTCAAGTGAGTATTTAAAATATAAATAATATGTTTAGAATAAATAACATGTGTGTATTAATTAATAACTCAAAGTTATGTATTTGCATTAATATTATAAACGTTAATTTGTATCATAAATAATGAAGTTTGACAAGTCAATTTATAAACATTCTCTCTCTCTCTCTCTCTCTCTCTCTCTCTCTCTCTCTCTCTCAAGCTGTGGCACATCTTACTATTGGGGAGGCGTTAGCTGAGTAAGAAAAAGAGGTCAATGGGTACATGGCTTGGTCTGATATAACCACCAATAAAACCTATCCTAAATCCACCACCTCCAAGCAGCTGTTAGTGTTAACTTATGTGTTTAGGTGCGTTTGTGGTTTTGTTTCTGTGTTTAATAATGTCGTCTGTTGTGTCTATAGTCTGTTGTAATAATTTTATTAGTTAGTGTTCAGGTCGTTTTTAGGATATAAACCTTTGGGAACTTGTATCTTGTTTTAAGATTATGTAAACGTCATGAAATATACAAGTCAAGTTCTTGTTTTATGGCAGTCAAAATTTTTACTTTGGTAACTAAAATCAATTAGACACTAGAGTGGGAATTGATTAATTGGTGAGTGCGTATGTTCCAAGTGATAGTGTGCAATACTTGTTCGTTTGTGTTCTTTATAAAGAATAAATTTATCTTTGGTTCCTCAAATCCAACGCCAAAATACATTTTTAATAACTTTCTTGTTGAGTTCACTTTTTAATTAGTTGTTGATTATGTTGTAAAACTGATTATTGAATTGCGTTGTGGAGTTGGTTTTATATAGTTAAATATATAGTCTCGTATTGATCTAGTTTGTGGAGTTCACAAATATTATATATATGTGTATTTTTTCCACCAGTAATTTTTTTTCATATTCATTTTATATATGTTTAACCTTTTAGTTTGGTTGTATAATTGGCATCAGCTGTTAGTAAAATCATACTAATTGGAACATGATTTCGCCATGCCATTCTATGCATTGTATTGTTATGAATAGTTGGATATCTTGGAAAAATTGGTGAATAGATTAGAGTTTGTAATTTGGTTAATGCTACAGTTTTGTGGAAAAAAAATGATGTATCGCACTAGTCTCCTCCTTATTCCATCACACACACATTCAAAAATTTTAACTTATTATGATTTTCTTAATAAATTTCAATAATATATCTCACTATTTTTATTGTATATACTTTTTTCCTTTATGTTTTATTTTTATGGTTATATATTATTAAAAGAGCTACTGTGATTTATTTCAAAAAATTGAATTTTTTTTATATATCTAAAATATGTAAATTAATCTCTATCTACTGTGTCTAAAATGATACATTTGTATATACAAATATATAAAATTGAAAATTAAATTAAATTTACTATAGAAAAATAGTTTTAAATAATAAAGGTGAAAAAGAAATCTAAAACTTTGGTCAACCAATAACAATATAACATGTGGTATTGATAGTCCCAATTTCGCTTATTCAACACATTGAAAGATTTTAACTATGTTTAATATACTTTATTGTATAATTTATTTCAACGCTTTTATTGTAATGATTCAATTACTGTTTATTCAAAAAAATGTTTCAATTAATGATTATTTATTAAACGCATCAACTATTTTTTTCTCAAACCCGAGACCATATATTTAGACCATTCAAATTTATTTAAATATTTTTCTATATTATAGTGGAATTCATTATAAGGTTTGGATATAAATAGAATAAGCTATTCCATTTTCTATGCATAAAAGAAAACATGAATATCGTAAAATTACCTCTAGATACTATTATAAAATAGAAATGAATTGAAAATAGTCTTAGACCTATCATGAAAAAACTTATACTATAAAGAAAACTATTCATTTCTTCTCCTGCTGCCATGTCAGTAAATAAGTAAGGGAGGAGAAGACACGTGTCTCATTAAACTAAAAAGCTTCTTTTAATTTTTGTATGGGCTTAAACGATTGTATTATTTGTGGGCTTTGAATAATGGATTTTGGCCTGAGAAAGAAAGTAAACCTTGAGGTGTTGTTTGCATGCACCTACCTCCTTCACGAGAAGCGTTCTAGGGTTCTTCTTCTTCTCCAAAATCTGATAACGTCTACAAACAATGGAGTTAGGGATAGGGGAGACGAGGCTTCGTAAGTCGTCAGATCGTGTCGTTTAATGATCGATTCTTCTCTCGCCCCCGAACCGTTACAAGTTGCATTTATTAACCACCATTCAATGATCCTTATCTCTTTTCTCAGCCTAAACAGACTATATAAGTACCTGCCTGTGGAATGCATTCATATCAATCTCAGTAATGCAATGTCAATTATCATGTTATTTTGTAAATTAATAGATGCTATGTTATACTAACGAAATCATTGTATGTGGATTTGTAGATGGATTATAGAAGCTTGGTCTCTTCTGGACAAAGAGCCTTGAAAGCCAGCACACTTCATCTTCCAATTATTAGAAAGTTGTGGGTCTGTGTTGAGTGTTTGTTTTGGCTTACTTTGTATCATTAGAATCTGTTTTCTTAATTAATATTTTTATGATTTTTTGTGTTTGTTAGGTTTATATTCCAGATCTCAAGCATACAATTTGTTCAGCTGTTGATGTCGTGCACGGTATGGTGTCTTCCATATTCTCACTGATACCAAGGTAACTTTCTTTTCTCAGGAATTATAACGAACTTATGAGTCTTATCCTCTTATCGTTCTCTGTGAAATGGACGGACAGAACTCGATCATTATTGTAGGTGGTGCTAATATGAAAGGGTGGACTGAGAAGATGAGCGATGATGGGCTTGAGATAGTGAGGAATGCCGGTGGGGTGCTGCTTCAAAGAGAGATCCCAGACTCAATCAACATTCAAGTTGCTAAAGTTCGTATCAAGTTTTTAAATTTATTTGATTCTAATCTTGATTTTATTCAAGGATGCATCTTTTTGTTTAGATAGAGAAATAGTGTCGTGGATAAGATATAGCATTTGGAACTGGAATGTAGATTGATCATATATTATTTGATACATTATGATGAGATTTCCAATGAAACATTATGTTGAGTAGAATTTTCTAAGTAACTTAAGTTGGTGGGGGTGTGTGTTGCAGGCTGTGAAGAGAGCAGTTGTTCCGGTCATCCTTGACATGGGAGGAATGGATACGCCAATCCCTAATGAGCTATTGGATTCAGTCGACGTCCTAAGCTAGAATGTAACTGAGCTCAGTCTCTTGACTGGAAAGCATACTGAAACTTTTGAACAGTTTAGCCAGGCTGTTGCCATAAGCTGGTATATAATTCTTCTTTTACACATTACCAGTACTGAAACTCCCAGATTTTGGTTACTGGCTTTGTGAGTTTTAGGCTATCAGTCTGAAAAAAATTGTAATTAGGGCTGTGTATATTATTAACGAAAACCACATGTGTTGTCGTCATCACTCAACATTCGTTGAGCATCTCTCGGAAACTATCTAATCCCTCCCCGCCGTTTTGAGTCAGAAGTAAAAGTGTTTGTGCTCTCCCAAGACACAGCCGCTGCAGTTTTCACCGCCGATTAGAAAACGAGAAGGTCGCCCCAGCTTTGTCAAACAAGTGTGGTAAGTATCCCTTTTAGTTTTATTTGTATTTGCATAGATAGGATTACAAGAATAATTAAATTGAAAAAGATGTTTCAGGTGAGCATGTCAATGAGAGCAAAGGTAGTTTCATGAGGTTTAGCAACACATGAGTGTAACCTGTTATTCCTCTCCCTCCATAGGAAATAGAATGTTATTCGAGTGACCAGTTTCCTTAGTAACATACAATAGCGCCCTCCTGCTGGAAAGAGAGGAGACAAGCGATCCAGTTTCTTTCAAATTTTGATTAGATAACATTATTGTGTTGACAATACTAAAGTTAACAGTATTTTATCTTATTATAAATGATATAGTTTAAATTCCATAATCTCATATGTGAAAAAAAACAAGATCCGCGAAAACATAACATTGTTTGAATCCATTTTCAAAACTAATCAAACCATCTGAAACGCACTCAAAGAAAAAATATTTTTTTCAAATCGTCTATTTAACATATTTCAAACCTTTGATTAAAGAATCATTAGCACCATTATAAGACTTTATATAGCCGCGTAAAAAGGTTTCTCAATTAAAGATTTAGATCATGGGTGAACTAAATACAAAAATATTTATCGTTCTTAATAGTTTAAATATTATGTATAAAAGAAATGTAATAACTATAAAAAGTTTTTACTATCATATCCAATTACTTACTTTCATAGACAAATAAAATGAATAGTAAAAAAATGAAGCCATTAACGTTTTCATAGAATTTTTTTAACAGATGAGATAATATTTGTCTAATAATAATAAGAAAACAAATAATTAAAGTTAATGTTATTTTAATTGACAATAAAATTATATTTTCAAAATTTTATTACAATTTAAAATATTCTGTATTATTTATTTATTCACATGCCCGCCCGTAAGGCTGGTTTACCCTAGTGATGTGTATAAACTACGGGCTATTCACGTCAAAAGTTTTTTTTTAATTTAAGCGATTTTTTTTTTATTGAATTACCGGTTTGACTCGTTTTTAATATGTTTTATTTTGAATTTTTTAAAAACAAATTTAAATTATTTTTGTTTTCTCTTCATTAAAATTTTCCTCTTATCCCATTTTTATTATTTGGGGAGCATTTAAAATAAATAACATGTAGTTCATGTGTTTATCACAAGTGTGCCATTTTTTACGTGGCAACTCCACTAGCTCTCTCACCTATTCTATTTAAAAACCCTTTGTTAACTAGAGTAATTACACATCGTACCATTGATCAAAACATTATAATTACCTTAACTTGTCTACATATATTCGTATCACATATATACGTATCACATTAAAAGTTGTTATCATTTATTTCTTGCGTTTAATTACCTTAACCGAAGTTTTTTCATTAATTTGTTAATTACCTTAACTGAAGTTTTTTCTTTAATTTGTCTCAATACAAAAACATTACTCTTTTCTGCACATACGTATTAGTCTAATTTTTTATTCAAAATGAATATAGAACCAATAACCAACTTTCATATTACAACAAAGAAATTTATAAGAAACGAAAAAATTAATGTTTGATGATCAATCAAAGTTTGTTTTCTTAAAAATACTAAAAAGTATTTGATGATCAATACGTGCTCAAGTGATTGATTTTCTTAAAAATACCAAAAAGTATTTGTTCTCTTAAAAATACATCAAGTGGAAAAGTTTATTTTCTTAAAAATACTAAAAAGTACGAGGTGCGATTCACTCTGATTCATAAATGATTGATTTTCTATCATTAGTATTTTTATAAAACGTGCCAGTAATGTTTGATGATCAATCAAAGTTTGTTTTCTATCTGTTTCCTATACCACCTCTTTCTGATTGATTTCTTTTAAAGGAATTTTCTATATTTCCTCTTGATGTTTCCTATAATATCTATGCATTTATCCATAAGCCATTATGATTGATTTTTTTGGTTTCAATACACATTATATTCACGATAATCCCCTATATATTAATTGAGAAGCATTTGAAAAATTAGAACCTTAATTTTGTATTAATTAAAAAAAACCCCAAATCCTAGGTGACACTATAAATGCCTTCTAAATTTCATTTCAAAGAATTCTAGAGCATCTAATATAAAATATAGTTTAATCTAATGGTGTCACATTATTCCATAATTATATAACACTAGAGAACATTATATTAACCTAAAATATATGAAGTGTGTATTCTTTCCTTAAATAAAAGCTACGAAATTACCTAATATGATTTACATATATACGAGAATTAATGATTATGAATAATAAAGATTTGATAACAATTTTT
>NC_027749.1:10679640-10689041 GCF_000695525.1 Brassica oleracea var. oleracea | reverse complement strand
ATATAATAAAAAATTAGATTTTTTCTTATATGTTATATTTTGAATTTTTTAAAATGACTTTAAATTACAAAAATGAGGAAACCTTATATGTTATTTTTTTTTTAAAAAACGACTTTAAAATACAAAAATGATGACACCTTATATATTAGATTTTTCTTATATGTTAGATTTTTTCTTAGATGTTATATTTTGAATTTTTTAAAACGACTTTAAATTACAAAAATGTAAGTTTTCCTTAAGTATACGACTAAAAACATTAAAATGACATGTATCAATTCGATGGTTGATTTGAAAGCTTTCAAAACCATATGGAAGATAAAATTCAAAATAATTCAACTTTGAAAACAATACTGTTCACTTTTTTCAAGAATGTGTTCGATGGAAAAAATAAGGTTTTTATGTTATAATTTGTTTAATGTCCAATCCGATCAACCCATGATGTATTAATTATAGTTTTGTTCCATTATTTTTAATAAAATTGATCCGATCCATCGGAAAAAAATTATATAAGAACAACAAAAAATATTTTATATATATAAATAAAATGATCACATATATAAAAAAAACTATCGATAATATATATATATATATATAAATAAACTCACTCTGTGCAAGGCGCAGGTCTTATCCTAGTCATGCAATATTTGCTGCACAAGTTCAATCTTTGAAATAATGTAATTGGTGCAAGATTGAAGCAAATTGACAAATTTGCATCTGTAGGATACTTAGTTGTTCGAATTAGCCAAATATGGTAACAGCTGATTGATTGATCGATCACATTATACACCTTCTGTTTAATTAAAATGTGTAGTATATTTTTTTCACTATAAATATATGGCTAATACAATCCATCGACTCATATCATTATTTTTTTTTTGAAAATTACAAGATATTTACTGGGCTTTAGTAGAAGTTGGATTTCTCGAAGAATATATGACAGAACCTACTCACGGAAACAATGGTTTCATCGACCATAAAATACGTTTCTTTGTCCAAAACATGGAGTAAGTATTTCACGTTTGAAATTAAAAGTTACTCATTTAATTACTTTCATATTGTCTAAATGATTTTTTTTCACTGATTACAGTAATGTTGTTATCAAGTGTGTCGCTTATGGAACACTTGCTCATGTTTTCCAAAACTTATGGAATTCTACAAATGCAAATGTTGTACTCTGTGTTACAATTTTGGCAAATTAATTGGTAATATATTGTACTAATTTGTAATAAACAAATGGTTGGATCTGATATTCCCTTCGTATATTGCTGAATAATTTTTTTTCATTTTAAGGTCGACTGAAGCACGTGACAACATTGATGGGTTTTCCAAAATTATTTTTGAACCCAAAGATGTTCCAGAAATCAATGCTTTCAGAAAGAGGTTATCCCATTAGTTCATTTTGTGAATTTGGTAAGTAGGTATGTTTAATTTGTTAAACTAATTCTTAGTTTTTTCTTGGTATGCAATTGCAAACTACGAGTTCTGGAAATCTTTTTCGCGGCACTTTGTTTTTTCAGATTTTTATTTATTTCTTTATAATTTGGAACCTTAGTACTTTGGTTTTTTAACCTATATTTCTTCTAATATTATAATCATAATTTTATTATGCCATGAATAATTCTATTTCTTATGTTTTGTTTTGTCTTAAATTCATACTCCCTCTGTTTCTAAATATAGGATGTTTAAAATAGTTTTTATGTTCCAATACGTAGGATGTTCTCATATTTCTAGATAGCTTTAAGTTTATCAAAAACTGTGTAACCAATAAAATTTAATAGTTATATTTTGTAATTGGTTGAATAGTTTTTAATTTAAAATTTTAATGATACATTTTAGATAAAAAGTAACTTTTCTTAATAAGTGTGTTTTACCTAAAAAATCTTATATTTAAGAGCAAAGAGAGTAATAAATTAATATATGTTATTGCACACTATTATACATTTTTTTTCCTTATAATATATCAAATTTACACATAACCAGTTACACAATTTTTAAAAAAAATTAAGTTTACATTATATATACATGCATAATTTATAGATTAAAAAAAATACTTTCGGTAGCTCGCTCTGCACAGGGTGCAGGGTTATCACCTGGAGTTATTTAGTACGATGTATCATGTATGTAGTTTGCATATACAATTTCTATGGGTTTATATTTATAATAAATGGGCTGTAGATAAAACACAGCGTTTCAGAGCGGCCTCTGTCTGTTTAAAGGATATAGATGTAAATTAACGCAGCTTTATCTTCAAGAAGTGGCGCTTCAAAAAGCTCTTTCTTCAATCTCTGAGTGAGAGAGAGAGAGTCAGCGAGGATGGAGCTTTGCGTTATCAGCTCGATTAATCCTGTTCATTCATCTTCAACACGACGTCTTGGTTCTCGTCGTCTCTTCCAATCCGACAGCTTGTTCCTCTCTCGTGATGGTTGCTCTCTGCTAAGATTCCACGGTAGGCTTAAGAAACCAATCAAGCCCTTGGAGCTTTCTTGTGCCGCCAAGAAAATTGGCAGCGGCGGTGGAGGAGTCCGGCGATCAGCGGCTTCAACCAAGGCCGCTCCGGCGGTTGAACCGAGCGTAAAGGAAGACAAGCTTCCCGCTGAGCTTCAGGTCAAGGAGACTCAAGCGCCGAATTCAAGTGTAAGAGAGAGAGACTTCAAGTTTTTTTGTCTTTTTGTTGGAACATTTGAGTGTCATTGAGTAGTTTGGTCTGAAATTTTAGGTGAAACTGAGTGTGGAAGTTCCAGCAGTTGTCTGTGAAGATTGTTACCAGAGAGTCCTTACCGAGTTCATGAAAATGGCAAAGGTAAAATGTCTGAATCAAGACAAGAACTTAAAAACCAGTTCCATGTAATGAAAAAGCTTGTTGTTATGAATAAAACTAGGTTCCTGGGTTCCGTCCTGGGAAGAGAGTTCCAGAGAATATCATTGTCGGTTTCGTTGGGAGGCCATACGTTTTGAGAGCTACTGTTGAATCTATCTTGAAAAGAACACTTCCTCACGCCATGGAGTCTGTAAGTGACTTTTATTTCTTCAGTTCTCGATTATTGTTTAGTCCCTTTGATGTTTGGCTTTTGTGTAGGTGACTGGAAAGGCTTTAAAAGACTCTATACAGATAGTAAGCAGCTTTCCGGAGATGGAGAAGGCTTATTCTCAGCTCAGGACTCTTAGGTATATGCAAAGAATCTGATAAAAATAACACAGTGTAGCAAAGACTTTACATGTCTTTTTTTTCTCTCTTGTTCCTCTCAGTTACGAGGTGGTTGTTGATGTGGTGCCTGAGCTGAAATGGAATCCTGAGAATGGGTATAAAGATATGAAGGTCGTTGTTGAACTAGGCGATGAGATAGACGCAAAGAAAGCTTGTGAAAGACAGCTTAGACAGAAGTACAAGTCCCTTGGCGCATTGAAGATTGTCACTGACCGAGGTCTACAGGTAACTGAATGCATGACATGTGCTTGTATTGGTTATGAATCTCACTCATTGAATCATAAAACTGTGCAGGTGGGAGATCTTGCAGTCATTGATATATCTGCTACAACTATAGACGAGGATGGGTCAACGGGTGAAGCTATTCCAGATGCTGAAAGCAAAGGTTCAACAGAGACATTATCTTTTACTTCATTGAAACCATCTTTTTTTTTTTTGTTTTGGAAATGAATGATGAGAGGTGTGGTTATAATGTGTGCAGGTTTTCATTTTGACACGGAAGAAGGGAACAGATTGCTTCCTGGATTCCTTGATTCAATCTTAGGAATCCGAGCTGGCGAGTCAAAGTCATTCTCGCTTGTGTTTCCTGAATCATGGAAGCAAGAAAGTCTCCGTGGCCAGCGTGCTCAGTTCACTGTGAGTTCTTCTCCATATATACAAGACATGCAGATAAAGGTGATAGCATACTTGGATAAGCTAAACCTTGTCTGGTTTCTTCAGGTTGATTGTAAGGAACTATTCTACAGAGATTTACCAACTTTAGATGATTCACTTGCTGATAAGTTGCTTCCCGGATGCACCACCCTGAAGGAGGTAATGAACACAGAGATTTACCAAAAAAAATTTATCCTCTCACTGTAGTTCTCTAATGAAAAAAGTGAACAGGTCGAAGAAACTCTGACTAAAAGATGCCAAGAGATGGAGGAGGAAGCCAAGGAGCAAGCAACAGACAACGCCATCCTTGAACAGATACGAAAGGTCAATTCATTTAATTTCATAAAGCTTTTTGAACCATTAACAATGTTGATCTGTGTGATTGAAAAAATTGTCAATTGCTTCTTATTTATTGTTTAGATGGTTGAAGTAGAGATTCCTCAATCTTTATTTGAGGAACAAGGAAGACAGTTTTATGGAGCTAGGCTTCTAGAGATTCAGGCAAGCATTTTAACTCTATATCTCTTACTCTCTTTTACCGTCACTAAGATGCTTAATGTTCAATGACATGGTGCTGTAGGGTAACATGAAACTCACAGAAGATCAGTTGGCTTCTCTTTCAAGTCAAAAATCAGTAAATGAGTTTCTAGAAACTCAAAGAGAGAGCATTACCAACATAATCAAGCAGAATCTAGCTGTTGGAGATATCTTCAAGCGTGAAAACTTAGAGGTACTTTTATATGCTTATACTCTTGTTGTCTCGGAGATAGTAACAAAGAAAAAATTAGTAACAAGACGTTGTTTAAAAAACTTGAATTCAGTTCTCAACAGATGAATTAGTTAAAGAAGTGGAGAACTCGGTCACAGAGTTCAAGAAACATAAACAAGAGTACGATGAGGAACGTGTGAAAGATCAGGTTAGTACTCTCTTGAATCTAAGTATTTATCATTTTCCTTTTAACTATAAGATAACTGAGAGAGAGAGGTTCTTGTTGAATTGGTGGTTTAGGTACAAGAGATTTTAGAAGGAGCAAAAGTGCTAGAATGGTTGAAAGAACGAGCTGAAATTCAATACATTACCCGTTGATTAGCATATGTTATGTAATGTATGTATGATCTGCATATTCTATTTTTCGCGAGCATTTTTTTTTGTTTTGAATTATGATTATTTTGTCATGAGAAGAGACCTTTTTACTGTTTTCGATGATTGTTTGTAAGACTATCATTCACAATAAATTATTCTGAATATAAATGTATGTATGATCGGCATTTACTCGAGTATTTCTTTCGGAATTATGATTATTTTGTCATGAGAAGAGACCTTTTTACTATTTTCGATGATTGTTTGTAAGATTAATGGTTGCAATAAGTTTTTTTTCTTAAATACTCCATCTGTTTGAAAATATGAAGTTTTAGGATGAATCACCACTATTAAGAAACTTGTCTTTTATCTATAAAAATATTATTAAAATAAAAATCAAAAATTATTTAACCAATTACAAAACATACTACAAAATATGATTGGTTACACGGTTTTTGATAAAATTAAAAAGTATATTGAAATATGAAAACATCATCTATTTTAACACATCAAAAACTCCTAAAACATCATCTATTTTGAAACGGATAGAGTAATACTTTTTGATTTTGTAAAATTTCCATTTTTTTAAATGATGGTCATAACTCATAAGACTCGTAACCCAGCTCAAAACACAGAACTTTTACCATATGTGACAACTGTTTGTAATATAGTTGTTGCAATAAATGATTTCTAAGAACACCGTCTTTTTTTATTTGTGTTTTTCTTCACTTTTGACTTTATAATATGCTTTTATCAATACCTGGCGTGGATATCAGTATTGGTGTCGATTTCATATTTAATTTGCCAACTAAGATTGGTATGGCTTTTTCGTCACATATAACTCTTCTCCTTTTCTAGTTTGGTTTTATAATATATACTAGATCTGTATGAATTTTCAGTTTTTAATTATTTATTTTATTAAATGATATATTTGTAATATTCGTTCATATTATATTCATTAAGTAAATTTTTTTTTTGCATTTTAAACTATCTATTTTTTACGAATGTGTGATATCATATAAAAAATATAAAAAAATGAGTATATAGAGTTAATTAGATAATTGTAAAAACAAAAGAAAAAAAATTCGTGTGCGATATCATATAAATAATGATCCGCTCAGTTAACAAAAATCATGATTTTTATATGTGTAATTTTTTTTATTTTGACCATTTCCTTAAAACTATATTAAATTTTACATGTTTTAATTAGAATATTTTTAATATCTTTACCTTTTTATTTGAAATGCAACTCAATATTTTTTAAAAATTATAACAAAATATTTAAAAAATATTTTTAGAATTTGTTTGAAAAATACGAAAATCACATTTTAAATTAAAATTATCCTAAAATATGATAAGTTTTGATGTAAACGAAAACTCAAATTATGTCAAAAATAATTATATTCAATGATAATAACAATTTAAATTGATTATTTTTGAGAAAATACATTTACAAAAATATTTTTTGAAAAAAAATTCATTTATCTTTCAAATATAAAATGAAAATATTATAATTAAGGCCTATTTTGGTGTATATACAAGTAAATGACAACTGAGTTATATTATGTTAAAATTTTCTTTCTAACAATTTAGCAAATGACAAATGAGTTATGAGCAAATAATATCATATAAGTTTTAAAAGCATAGCCATTCTTACATATTTTTTGAATAAATAATTATTTTTAAATTTAATCAACTGAAAATAATATTCGTACAATTGTATGAGTCAATTTCTACTTTTATTGATGCATGTTATATATTAGTGCTGCATGTTTTAGGTAACATTTTAATGATGCACGTTTTTTAAAATTTATATTATTAAAATTATGCACGTAAGGATAAATCATGCGTTTTCTTGGTTGATTAAATGATATTATGTCCAAATTTATTTAAGGATATTTCATTAAGGTAGCTGAAAAAGACAAACAATAAAATAGGAAGTTTAAATTTATTTAAACATATTTTATTAATTTAACTGAAAAGATAAGTAATAAATTAGGTAGTTTTATTCGTTTTAGGATATTTCATAAATGTAACTGAAAAAAACAAGAAAAAAATAAGAAGTTTAATTAATGAAGTAAGAACATTTTCAAATGGATACTTCTATTTTAATAATATAGATGACGCTTGAATAATTCTCGTTATCTCCGACCTCATCATTTTTGTTGCACCTATACTTACGAGACTAAACCCTCTTTATCCAAGTTCAAACTCAAAAATGAAAAAAAAAAAGTAAATAAGATTTCATCAATCGTAGTGCTAAACTACTAACACCATTTCATCAAATACTAAACAACAAAAAAAAAAATCAAAATGCTGTAAGTGTTGTGATCTATGGTCCCTAAAACATAATTGGTAAATAATTTTTGTTGTAATTGTTTGGTAGAGTTGTTACTTATTAGCTGTATACATGACATTTGCATGAACAAATAAGAGATAATAGTATTCTAACGGGCCCTATGCTAACACGACGCCTCAACTTTTACGGCAATGAGAAGATCATTGATAATCAGATGATTTCACTAATTACTTCCACAAACAATGATTTGCGGAGATTCATCACTAAACTATCATTTTGGGCTACAGACCACAAATTCCCTTACCGAATATATTGTGGGAGTTATCTTAAGTTAGATAAACATAAAGTTTGTTAACGATATATTGTGTAAATCTCCTGAGATGTACGAGATAGGATACGCTTCATGTATGTATAAATATGAGTTGCTTTTGAACTTAAGAAACAAGCAAGTTTGATAACCAATTCTACATGGTATCAGAGTCCAGATTCTAAATACCGTAAACTCCTGAATAAAACTAAAATTAACCATTCTGACCGGGTATAAAGGTCGTGATTAACCCTTCCAACCGGGTATAAAGGTTGTGTTAAACTCTCTCGACCGAGTATAAATGTCCTAAAATTCTAAGATTTCTGGCCGATAAGAGCCATCATCTCGAGGAGGGGTATTAGGGATATATATCCCACATAGGAAATTCTAAGGGACATTAAGTAATATATAAAGGGTTAGGGCCAATCCACTAATCGCCAATTAGTTTTAAGTTGGAAGCCCATAATTAAACCCGAATCTAACACATGGTATCAGAGCCGGCCCAATACCCTGACCCATTAATCCGGCCCGAACAGTGGCTCGATCATCCCATTAACTGATGGTCCATAGAAGGCTCAGTTCCGCCGAGATCGCTAGAAAATAAAGCATGATTTCAAAGGGGGTATGATGGATTCTGCGAGATTAATGGTTATACGCACCATTATCTCGAGGGAGGGTATTGGAGAGAAGATCTCACATCGGAAGTATGAAAGGGACTTGAGTAATATATAAGGGACTTGGGCCAATCCACTAATTACCAATTAGTTTTAAGTTGGAAGCCCATGAAACTTATCATGTTATTAGGGATATATATCCCACATAGGGAATTCTAAGGGACATTAAGTAATATATAAAGGGTTAGGGTCAATCCACTAATCGCCAATTGGTTTTAAGTTGGAAGCCCATAATTAAACCTGAATCTAACACATGGTATCAGAGCCTATTTACATTACTTTTCAAATCTAAAAGCATACGTGTTGTGCTTAATCTGCGACAAGAGACTCTTGTTCTCGTTGCAATCTAATGTAGAAAGATTCTTCATCTCTAGTTACTGGTGGCGAGAAGAAAGAGGTTGCTTCTCCTTCACCATACGTGCTGTACAGCTCCGATAATCCAGGAGCCGTTATTACTTCAGTTAAGCTTAATGGTGAAAACTATAATGAATGGTCCGTTGAGATGTTGAATGCTCTGCAAGCAAAACGAAAGACAGACTTCATCAATGGAACCATCAAGAAACCAGCAAGCGGAGATGACAACTTTGAGAATTGGATGACGGTCAACTCCATGATCATCGGGTGGTTGCGAGCTTCTATTGAACCGAAGATAAGATCCACGGTTACGTTTGTCTCTGAAGCTTCTCAAATGTGGCTAGATCTGAAACAGAGATTCTCTGTTAAGAATAAGGTCCGGTTGCATCAAATCAAGGCTCAGATGGCCTAGTGTAGGCAAGATGGGCAGCCCATCCTTGATTACTTTGGACGACTGAGTACTCTCTGGGAAGAATATGCAATCTACAGACCAATTCCCTCTTGTTCGTGTGGAACGGCTTCAGATATATCAAAGGAGAGAGAAGAAGACAAAGTTCATGAGTTTTTGCTTGGTCTTGATGACTCACGCTTTGGAGGGTTGTGTACTACTCTGATTGGCCTTGATCCGTTACCAACTCTTGGAGAAGTCTACTCCCGGGTTGTACGAGAAGAACAACGACTTGGTTCTGCTCGGACTCGTGAACAGCAACAGGATGCTGTTGGTTTTGTTGCGCGAACAACTGATGCTGCTAGATCAGATACTATTCTGCGACCACGTGATCGATCTGTGATTTGCTCTCACTGTGGACGGAGCGGACACGAGAAGA
>NC_027749.1:10662060-10679540 GCF_000695525.1 Brassica oleracea var. oleracea | reverse complement strand
AGGATACGCTTCACGTATGTATAAATATGAGTTGCCTTTGAGCTTAAAAAACAAGCAAGTTTGATAACCAATTCTACAGAATAATTTCTATTACGTTTTTATAAACCGATTTAGAAATACAAATATATAAATTAAAATAAAATGATACATATTAATTTAAATCCTTAAATTTATAAAAATTTGAAAACTACATAGACCAATTTGTTTTATGAGAATCTAAGAAAGGGAAAAAAAAAACTAAAGTAACTGGTTTGGTCAAACAAGCAAAGCACCTTAAGTCAAAGGTAGACTGGAAGACAGTGTCATGTTTTGTAATATAGCCGAAAAACAAGGGGGTGTATAAAATTTCCATCGTAAACAATAGTACAAAGAAGTGTGGGTCCGTCCAAACAGCACCTCTCCATTCCATCCATCCGTAGATAGATATTCCTCCATCATCACTTGCTCACAGATTTTCTCTCAATAGTTTTTTTAGTTTATATTGTCGTCACTGAGCTTCAGATCTACAAGAACACTTCTTGTTGAGAGAGAGAGACTCATTTAAAACCCTCGAAATCAAGTGTCAATCTCGGTAACCATACCCCCTTTTTTTCACTGTTCGGTTTGATCAGTATGATGTTTTTATTTTGATTGCTTTGGTTTCATCATCCAATGCTGTTTGATTGTTTTGCTCCAAGCTTGCTCTGCTATATTGTTAAGAAAGATCTAATATACTTCTAGCAATGTCCGTTAATCACTGTGAAGAAGTTCTGTGTACCATTTAGCTCTTACTTTAGTTCTAGTCTCTAACTGTCTTTTTTTTTTTTTTTTTTTTTTTTTTTTTGGGGGGTTAATTACTTTCTCTAACTGTCTTTTTTTTTTTTTTTTTTTTTTTTTGCAGGAAACCTTCTGAGTTCGTGACAATGGCGGTCACAGATGCTGAAAGTCCTCATCTCGGGGAGATAACTTGTGGTACTTTACTCCAAAAACTACAGGTACCATCTCATACCGAAGTTGTTGCATGCCTTTTTACTCAATTCTTGTGTGGCATGAATAACATTATTGTTTAAAAAACAGGAAATATGGGATGAAGTAGGTGAGAGCGATGGGCAACGAGACAAGATGCTTCTTCAGATAGAGCAAGAGTGTCTCGATGTTTACAAGCGTAAAGTTGAACAAGCTGCCAAGTCCCGCGCCGAGCTTCTTCAGACCTTGTCTGATGCTAACGCTGAACTCTCCAGCCTCACTACCTCTCTTGGAGATAAAACCTTTGCTAACGGCATTGTAAGTTTTGTTTCTCTTGTCCCAAGTTCAGAAGTGGCATTGTAAGTGATTGTTTCTTCTGTTGTTGCAATGCAGCCTGATAAGTCTCATGGAACGATAAAAGAACAGCTAGCTGCTATAGCACCAGCTCTCGAACAACTCTGGCAACAGAAAGAGGAGAGAGTCAGAGCCTTCTCCGATGTGCAATCACAAATCCAGAAGATCTCGGGAGAGATTGCAGGTGGTTTGAGTAATAACGAGCTTCCACTTCCTCCTATAGTCGACGAATCTGACTTGTCTCTCAAGAAACTAGACTCTTTCCACAGCCAACTCCAAGAGCTTCAGAAAGAGAAGAGCGAAAGGCTGCAGAAAGTGCTCGAGTTTGTGAGCACTGTCCATGATCTATGCGCCGTTCTCGCTTTGGACTTCTTAACCACCGTGACACAAGTTCACCCGAGCTTAGATGAAGAAACAGGTGTCCAGGCCAAGAGCATTAGCAACGACACTCTCTCGAGGTTGGCTAAAACCGTCTCGACTCTTGAAGATGACAAGAAGCAAAGACTTCAAAAGCTTCAAGACCTTGCCACTCAGCTGATTGATCTCTGGAACCTGATGGACACTCCTGACGAAGAAAGGGATCTTTTCAACCACGTCACGTGCAACATTTCATCTTCAGTAGATGACGTCACTACCCCAGGCGCTCTCGCACGTGATCTGATCAAGCAGGCGGAGGTGGAAGTGGACAGGCTTGACCAGCTGAAAGCCAGCAGAATGAAGGAGATTGCATTCAAGAAACAGTCCGAGCTAGAGGAGATATACGCGCGTGCGCACGTGGAGATAAATCCTGAGTCGGCTCGCGAGAGGATCATGTCGCTGATTGATGCTGGGAACGTGGAGCATACTGAGTTGTTGGCGGATATGGATGGCCAGATAGCTAAGGCTAGAGAAGAAGCGGTTAGTAGGAAGGATGTATTGGACAGAGTTGAGAAATGGATGTCTGCTTGTGAGGAAGAGAGCTGGTTAGAAGACTACAACCGGGTAATGCCTAGTTTTTTATTTTTCTCAGTCACACATTGTGATGAATCATTAGACTAGTAGGCCTGGGATTTTAAACCGAACCGAACAAAAAAAGTGGTTAGTTCGGTGAGAAGTTGGGTTCGATTCGTCAGATTTATAAAAAAACTTTGGTTTTCGGTTAATCGTTAGTTAAGTTTTTCAAGAATTTTTTTTTAAAAAAAAAGTAAATAAACAAGTAACTCAAAATTTTAAACCGAAGTAACTAAATTAACCAAAATTAACCAGAATTACCCAAATTTTCAACCAAATTTTCAACCAAAAGATAATCGAAACAAAAAACTTCGGTTAGTTTTGGTAAAAAAAAAAAAGCCGAACTATCTGAATATCGAACTGAACTTTTTCCGGTTCAGTTCGGCGAGATTTTGGTCGAACCGAACTACCACTGCCCAACCCAAACTACCGGAATCGGCATGCCCACATAAGACAATAACATTAAATTGGATCTTGAGTTTTTGTATTTTTCCATGGTTTTTGGTTTGTGAGAACAGGACCACAACAGGTACAGTGCCAGCAGAGGAGCGCATTTGAATCTCAAGAGAGCTGAGAAAGCCAGGATTCTGGTTAGCAAGATTCCTGGTATGTGTAGAAGAAGAACTTAAAGTTAAACATTCTCTTTGATTGATATTCATAATCTTAACTGGAATCTTTCTTGCTTGTTGTGGAATAGCGATGGTTGACACATTGGTTGCCAAGATCCGAGCCTGGGAAGAGGAACACAGCATGTCCTTTGCATACGATGGCGTTCCTCTGCTAGCTATGTTAGATGAGTACGGTATGCTCAGGCAAGAACGAGAAGATGAGAAACGGAGGCTGAGGGAGCAAAAGAAGGTTCAAGAACAGCCACACGTAGAGCAAGACTCTGCGTTTAGCACCAGGCCAAGCCCTGCAGCAAGACCAGTCAGTGCTAAGAAACCTGTGGGGACGCGAGCTAACAACGGAGGAGCCAACCGGCGTTTATCTTTGAATGCAAACCAGAACGGAAGCAGGTCTATTGCGAAAGAAGGAGGGAGAAGGGAGAGTCTTAACAGGCCGGCTGCTCCTACGAACTACGTTGCCATTTCGAAAGAGGAAGCTGCTTCTTCATCTCCGGGGTCTGGTGCTGCAGATCAAGTTTCAGCTTCACCGTAAAGATGAGAAAGGAATATATCTGTAGTTTTCTTTCTGTTTGTGAGTTGTGTTTTAGGCTGAGAGAGGGTTCTGTGAAACACCTGAGAGAAGACAAAAAAGATGTTTGTGAGTAGAATTGTGTACTAGAATGTGTATGTGTATGTTTTGTTAATGTTGTTTGCCATGGAATATCAGAAAGTATCTTGTTGAGACTGTGGCAGGAGCACCGCCAAAACTGCATGTATATTCCTTAGAGATTTAGCCTAAGTCATCCCGAATGAAACCTGTTCAATCCCTTGAGAAACTATGTCATTACTGATGGGTGGTGATAAAATGTTGGTTCTCATTGAGAAGAAACATTAGTATGCTACTTGGAAGGTGGCTGACATGAGCCCACTTCAGGCCGTCCTGCTGGCTATGGTGAATTGGCTATTCTTTCCAGTGGTCCTTGAGCCTCACATGTGATTATTAATGACAAAGCCACAGTAAAACAAAAGACTCTAATGATCTTCTAGTTTTTGGGGATGCTGACATGCTGCTGATGTAGAAATCTAAGTCTCATGTTACATTAATGTTAAGACACATGTATAAGCATAGGCTATTCTTTGCTTTGTTTTTGTTTTTTTTGTCACCTTGCTTTGTTTAGTGTTATAGATATTTAATATGAACATACTATCTTGTCTGTGCCCATAGCGGTTGTGTATGTTGTTTGGGTGCAAGTTATGCATTAATATGAGATTGATATGTTAATTTTGATTTGAAGACATTTTAAGCAAACTCAAAAGTAATTGGTATTGAGCCTGAAGATCATTACATTTTTCATAAAGGACTCTGCTTAGAAACGAAAAAGGCAAAAGAATACTAGAAGAAAAGTCTACGGGGAGAAGACGGTTTGGGGTTGATAGTTGCAGGAGACTGCCTCTGGTGAGGTAGTGACATTCCTTTGTTCTCTTGTTGACCGGTTGATCCCATTTTGTCCACGAGTTTAGCTGCTCTTGGGTCAGTCAGAAGTGTCTTCTGGAAAGACTGTGAGAAGCCCGTGGCGATAATCGTTACATGAATCTCTCCAGTGTAGCGATCATCCACAACAGCTCCAAATATGATGTTGGCTGATGGGTCCGCCAAACTTGTCACCACCTGCAAAAGCAAACCCCCCACCAAAAACATGACAAGACTGTGGATTGTATAATACAGTATACACCCAAACTGAACTGAATCAAGATTATTCCAGTACCTGAGAAACTCGGTTCACTTCCTGCAAAGTAATGTCTTTTCCGCCGGTAATGTTGTAAACTACACCAGTGGCTGATTGTATGGATGAGCCGATCAGTGGAGCCAAAGTGGCTTGCTCAGCTGCTTCTTGTGCTCGGTTCTTGCCGCAGGAAACACCTACCCCAAGCATTGCAGTTCCAGAATCTTTCATAACCGCTTTCACATCCGCAAAATCAACATTGACCAGTCCAGGTATCTGAAGAAAAGAACAATACATACTGTTTCCTAAGGATCATTTTCATCAGCCAACTTGTACAAATGCACAAACTCACAGTAATAATATCTGAGATTCCTTGAACTCCTTGGCGCAAAACATCATCGGCAAGAAGAAAAGCGTCCTGAAGGGGTGTCTGTTCATCAGCAATATCTAGCAGACGATCATTTGGAATCACAATAAGCGTATCAACGTTCTTCTGCAGCTTCTCAATGGCTTCCAACGCCTAGACAGTCAAGCCAAGATTAGTCATAACAAGACTGAAACACTTAAAACAAGAAACGGTGTGTCAAGACATATATACCTGAAAAGATCTTTTACGTCCTTCGAAGCTAAAAGGATATGTAACAACACCAACGGTCAAATAACCAGCTTCCTTTGAAATCTGAGCTACGACAGGAGCAGCACCAGAGCCAGTGCCACCACCCATACCAGCAGTAATGAAAACAAGGTCAGATCCTTTGAGAGCATTAGCAATAGCATCTTTAGATTCTTCAGCAGCTTGTTCTCCTAGAAGCGGGTTCCCACCAGTACCTGCGTTAGTTAACAGAGAGTGTCAACACTCAAAAGCTCGCATCTTTAACAAAAAGGAGTAACATTACTTGTCTGTAGAGAGACTTAACCAAGGCCACGAGTGAGAAGCTCTCCAATTTGAAGTGGGGTTTGTGCAGAAGACTGAAGCAGAGCTTGAGAGTCCGTGTTTATCGCATAGAAATCAACACTCTGTCAAACATAAGGAATCAAAATGGGATCTTTCGAAATCAATTCGAAGCAAAAAGGATGAAATTGATTTGTTTCTTTCTTCGAGGAGAAGAGAGATGAACCTGCAAGCCGCTGGAAATCATGCGGTTGACGGCGTTGTTACCGCCACCGCCGACACCAACGACCTTAATCTTCGCGGTCTCCATCGGGGAGAAGGAGCATCTCAGCCGCAAAGACTTGGACTTTGAATCGCTTCTTCGTTTCGGGAAGCCGCTGATTCTCGTACTCGCGAAGCTACTATGCAACGAATTGGATATCGAATTCGCGAGAAATGAGGAGGACGAGGAAGAGATCGTTAACTCGTTGAGCTGCGCCAGCGGACTAATCGCCATTTTTTAGTCACCGTTGATCTCAGAGAGTACAGCAAAAAGATGAGGTTTTTAGGGTTTAAGTAAAAACATTTCAGTGTTGGTTTCTCTCGCACAAAGGAAAGTTTTTTTTTCTCAACGTCATTCCACGACGCCGTTTTCGCGTTAAAATTGCAACGCTTTATTGATTACTAGTATTAGGAAATATAATCAACATCAACGTGGTATTTGCTTTAGCCAAAAAATATACTTGTTCTACTAAAAACCTGAAATTAAAAATATTTTACGAAGGAAATTATAACAGCTTGCAGTTATAATTAACTAAAATTACATCTTTTAACAATGGACCTTAATCTCGTTCGGTAATTCCCACCTTCATGTACCTCATTGGTAAAATGGCCTAGCTTTTCTTTTTCTCTATAACCATATTTAACCTAAATTATTTGCAGACAAAGCTTTAAAACACCAAAAAAGTTATGGTTAACTGATGCCAAATACTCACGTTAGTATTTCAAATCCAGTTAAGGTTATAGTGCTTGGAGATTATATATACACATCCAAACCATTAACGAAAGAAACACCTGTTTGTAAATAGTTGAATCTTTTTTGTCAAAGAAAGAGAAAAGAGTAATCTATCTCAAATATAAGTTATATAATTAATACAGTCATATATACTTACTATACCTTGACAATGTTTTTGATTTCCCTTTTTTTGAAAGAACTAAAGCTCTGAACCAGGATAAAACTCGACTGGTATGTTTTAATGTGAATCATGCAAAAATAAAAAAGAGAGTATTACGTTGGGAAGAATAGAATTCTGGATCAAAACATAAATTTTCTTTTGCGAGGTTCAGAACCCAAAAGAAAAAAAAAAAAAAAAATCGACGAAGAAGATGAAACTGTGGAAAAGGAGAGCAAATTAAAAAAAAACAAATTTTTGATTGAAAGTTATATATATAAGTAAGAAACAGTTTGAAACGTCCATGATTTAGGAGTTGTAGAAGATATGTTCACTTTTGAACGTGGTGATTTGAGAAAATCCAGGGATTTTTAAATTTTACAGTTTCAAAAAATTAAAAATGGAAAAGGTTTTACGGTTACAGAGTTTTTTTTTTTGTGTTTATGATTAAACAATTGCTGAAAATCAATTTTTATAATTAATCGTTTAAAACAAAAAAAAATAATTTAAAAAAAAACTGTAAATGACACATGTCACTCAGAGAATTGTTGATTGACTTGTGTTTTATTGTATAAAAGATGTTTGTTTTTTTATCAACACAACTCTTAGAGTTTAAGTTTGCTCTAACGATACTCTGATTTAAAATAAAAAATAACGTGATGAATAAAAATAAATAAATTACTCTATATGTGTGACTTTTTTTTCACCCTAGAATGTTGCTTTTTTTTGTATTTTCAAGATAACATCCTAGCAACCTATTTAATTCTCTTTTTTTAACGCTTGATAATTATGTTATTACAACTATGAGAAATATTACAGACGATTCTACAGCCGACAATTATAGTTGTCGTATGAGGATTCACGCCTGACTGCATCACCTGAGCCGCCCTATGGGATCCATGCTTAACGGTACTTCTTGCGCCGTGCTCAGATCTCTTGTAATCTTTTTCTCATTTAATTCGCATAATTCCGCCTTCTCTGGGAATTAAAACTTAGACTTCTTGGTGTAGAAGCATTAATGAACTCTTGGTCAAACCACTGGACCAAGGGGACTTCCACATTTAATTCTCTTTTTATTCCATCAAAATATTATTAGATATTCATAATTTCAAAACTACAATATTCCATCAACAAATAATTATATTTGTATATAACCATTTATAATCTACTTAATAATAATAACATTTAATTATTCTAGATTTTATACTAGTATATGATCTAATTAATAATAATAATAAATTTATTATGCAAATATAATAATGTTAGAATTCTACCTTGCAAATAATAAAATTGAATCAAATATTAAAAATCCTAAAACTATTTTATTTGCATAATAAATGGTATTATTAATTATATCATACATGTATCAATATTTATATAGGTATTGTGTTAAAAAAAATGTATTGATAAAAATATAAAAAATTCAATTGTTAAGATTTGAACAACAATAATGGTAGTTTTTAAATCAGCTTGGGATCAATAAATGAAAAAAAAAACACTTTCTAAACGCGGATCAAAATCTAGTAATATTTTAAAACACAATACTATAGATTCAACCATATACTGTTTTTATAATAAATCTCTTAATATATATATACACTGTAGTGATGAAATTTTCATGCATGATTTTTTAATTTGGACAATTCTTTAAATTTTTATCAACTTTTACATAAATTAATTATAACTAGATCTTGACCCGCACGACCGTGCATGTTTTCTTAAATATTAAAATATTTTAGGTTATGCAATAAAATATATCAATAAATTAATATAATTTGGTATCATATATTATCTTACTTATCTTACTTTATAATAATATTTTTGTCGCATATAATATTATAACTATAATATTTATAAATTTTGTATTTTTGTAAGAAAATTTATTTTGAAAACATTATTATGTAACAATATTGATTTACATAATTTTTATTTTATTTCTAAATTTGAAATATATGTAAAAATTAAATTAAATTGAACCTACATAATATAGAATTTGGTATATAATGATTAATTAAACCAATTTCGTATAGTTATTTAAATAATAAACCAAATTGATTTTTAACTCAGCGGAACACACATACATTAATAACAGTAAACTAAAGTCTTATATATATGACATGAATAAAGATCAAACGTTTCATCTATGAAGGGAAATGTAAATTAATTGTATTACATGGTAAAAATATTTAAAGGTATGACTTCTAAGTGATCTAAAATAAAAAATCACAACTAAACTATTAAATTAAAATAGAAATGAATATTTATTTTTGAAAACATCTCTTAAAATATTTCTTAAATTTAATTTTGAAATTAAATAAATTTAAAATTTTTATTATCATTAAAATATTATTAAAATATTTTATATAATTATTAATTATTGGTTACTATCAAAACTAAACTAAAACTTAGTTTCTAATTATACTTTGTGATAATTAAAACTTTAATTAACTAATTTCGAAAATATATTAAAAAGATTCTAAAATATATTTGAAAGATTTTGTTAGACATTTTTTAAAATATTTATTAGTATTTCAAATAAAAATAAAAATATTAGAAGATATTTTAATTTTATGTAAAATTTAAAAATGTTTTAGGGATGGTCCAGATAAAAAAATCACACATAAAAAAAATCATGACTTCTATTTTAATAGTATATATATATTTATCTTTTTATTTGAATACAAATAAATATATTTTAAGAAATTTCTCAGAATCAATTTTTTTTTTCCAAAAAGTACTTAATTTTAATTTTAGTTATCATAAACTATAATTAGAAATTATAATTATATTATATTTGATTTATAAATGAATTTTAGAATTATATAAATATTTTATTTAATAGTGAATTATAATAACAATTTAAACTATATTTAATTTAAACTAAAAGAAAAAACAAAAAGTAATAGATAAAAGTAAATATTTAATTTCTTTTAATACGTGTCTGAACAACCTTAAACATCATATATTTGTATCAAGAGGGAGTATAAACTAAAATGTTTAAGTATATAAATAAAAAAACTCGCACGGTTGTGCGAATCAATATATAGTTTATTTTAAAACCAAATGTTAGGATAACTATATCTGATGATTTAGAATTAAATATCACACATGAAAGAAATCATGACTTCTATTATAATAGATAAAATACATGAACTATTTTGAATAATTATAATTATTAAATTTGTTTTTTTTTAATATGTTGTTTGATTTTTTGGTTTGAATTAAAAATAACATAGTTTGTGGGATAATTCTTTTAAAATAGATATTTATAGTTATATAATTTATGAGGTAAAATAATAAATAAATATATGGATTTAGATTAATAATAAAAACAGTAAATTAATAAATATTTTAAGTTAAATAATCATAATAAATGAATAATTAAAAGAAAATCCGCACATAGCGGTACGTACGGCACCAAAATTGTGTGTTGCTATTTTGATGTTTGTATTTGACTTTTTCTTTCATTAAACACAATTCCGCATCTAACAATTAGAAAATGCATTTTAGTGTACAGATATGGTTGATTGGACATTATCGTGAGACCACCGTAAAGTTACCAAAAGCGTCCTAAACAGAACATTTTTACCAACATAGTTTTTTTTATAAAAGAGTACCATTAGACAAAAGATCTAACCAAATGAAACAAATTCACTTTAGCCAATGACGGCAAATAGTAAAATCCAAACAGCTGCCAAAAAAAAAAAAAGAAGTAAAATCCAAACAAAACAGAAATTTTTAAGTAGGCCTGGGTGTTCAGGTAACCGTTGGCATTCGGGTCGGGTTTTTCGGGTTTTCAGATTTTTGGGTTTACGCTTTTAGGTCTCATACTAAAATTTTATTAGTACGGATCGGGTTCGGATAATAACACTTCGGGTTCGGTTCAAAATTGTATTGCATCATAAAACCCATAAAGTAATCATATATCGTACGGATTCGGGTTATATCGGTTCGGTTCGGATATAACCAAAGTAAAAAATAAATTTTTTGAAGTAAAACATAAAGAAAAACATCTAAATTAATAAAAATTAATTTATCACATATAAAATTGATAAAATAACAATAAAATGTTAAATAAAGCATGAAAACAAACATCATTTGTAAAAAATATGTATTGCCTTATAGAGAATAGACTTTTTATTTCAACGAGCAAATTATAAAATATTTATTTATAACTAATTGTGTACTTAAAGCATTTATTAGAATTTTAATATTTATTATTATATATAATATTACCACAAATATTTTCGAATATTTTTTGTACCACCATACAAAACCCGTTCGGGTATTTTTACGTTTCGGATCGGATAACGGGTTGGATTTTTCGGTTCGGATTCGGTTTGGATTTCGGATTCCGGATTTTATGCCCATGCCTACTTTTATGCCTACTTTTAAGATAATGGATGCGCATTTAAAGCAACATCCTTCAGCTTGGGGATCAAAGGATATCCTTTCTCTAGTGTTTTTTTTTGGTACAAACTTTTCTCTAGTGTTACATTTGAACTCTTCAATTTGGTGCTTTTTGGGTTGAACTAGCTACCGTTGGTGAGGAAGAGTACTTGGTCGTAGTAACAACTTTAAATTCTATCTCAACTTTCAAAGAGTCTTCGTTGTCCAAATATAACTTTCGAAGATTAGCTAAAGATACTAAGAGCACGTTTAACGGCATGTCTTAGCCGCGCCTCTTAGCATAATTAATTAAAAAAATTTAAGAAAGATGGAATTAAAGCGAAGGCACGTCCCCTAATTAAGTGCACGAAGTCGCGCCTTTTAGGGCGACGTGTCGCTACGCTATTGGACAGAGGAACGGTGGAGTCGAGATTCTTTCTTTCTTTCTTTCCTTTCTCTTCTCGTTTCCTCTCCTCCTCGGCGACAACGGCGATTCCGAAAGTCGTCTCCGTGGATCTCGTCGACGTCTCTGTTGGTTTCTATCGTCGACGGTCGATCTCGTCGACGTCTCTATCGGTTTTTATCTCCCTCTCGGTGGTTCTCGTCGAAGGAAACGACGAATTCTCTCCCTGTCGGTGGATCTCGTCGAAGTAACCGGCGATTTCTCTCCCTCTCGGTGGATCTCGTCGAAGGAAACAACGATTGCTCTCCCTATCGGTGGCTCTCGTCGAGGATGGAAGACGGTGACCTCTCAATCAGTGGCTGTCTTCGAGGAAGCAAAATGGCTCTGTCTCTCTCGTGGTGGCTCTCTGAGACGAAGACAAACGGCGATTGTTTCTCAAGGGAATCCAAAGGTAAAGCGTCTCTTTGCTTATTTCAACTATGCTTGTCTTTGATTCTTGTTCGTGAACCGTAAGAAATGGAAAAACTCTAATATTTTTAATTTTTTTTCTGTCTTTGTGTCGTTACATGGATGGATCAAGAGGCATGATCCAGAATTGATCAAGAGGCATGAAGTGGGCACAAAACCTGTCTCTTTGTCAGACAAAACCGCCACGATTGTAAAGGTAAATCTTTTCTCATTGATCTTTGTAATTGGATAAACGTTTCTAGTTAGAAATGTGAATGAGATTTATGCTGTGAATGTTGATGATTTTAATTCTAGGTTGCAATGATTTTAGAACTAGATAAACCTCTGTCTTTGCTCGGTAATTGCCGGATCGGATCTAGTAAGCAATGAATTTAGAACTGGATGAAGCAATGTTTATTTGGTCAATGATGTTTTGAATGGATTGTAACCAGTTTAGTCAAGTTGTTAACGAATTTACTCTAGTTTGAAATGAAACTGAATTGTTGTTTTGTGTTAGGTTAGGTAATAAATGGAGTGGTTATTGTGAGATAATGGTTAGCTTAGGTAATAAATACAATATTGTTGTGTGATGAATGGTCGTAGTTATATGTCAACTCGTTTATGGTTGGGTGTGTGTGATCAATGCTTGAGCCTTCTCTTCTTTTCTTTATCTCTTCCTTCTCACCTTTCTTATTTTCTTTATCAACGTCCTTGTTGAAAACGAGTTCTGTGGTGCGTATGAAGCTGCTACCAGAGAGAAAGCTAGCGGCCAGAACGAGAATGATGTTGTGAAACTTGCTCATACAATATTCTACAACAACTACAAGAAGAAATTTACTTTGGAACACGCTTGGAATGAACTACGCAACAACCAGAAGTGGTGCGCCCTTATGACTGCTAAAAAGGATGTAAGCTCGAAGAAGAGGAAGTGTGAGGATGGAGCTGATTCAGAGACCTCTCAAGCAACAGAGAACAAACGTCCCCCGGGTGTGAAAAAGTGGTAAGAAGAAGGTGGTAGACGAGAAAAATCTGGATGAGTTTGAGACAATGTGGAGGATCAAACAGCAGGATTTGGCCGCTAAAGAGAAGCTATCTAAGATGAATATGCTTCAAAGTCTTTTAGGAAAAAAAGAACCTCTTGCTGACTATGAAGAATCACTCAAGAAGAAGCTCATAAATGACTTGTTCTAAATTAGGTTTCTTGTTCTGTTTCATGTTTAGGTTGCTTGTTCTTGTCTGTTTTTTAAAAAATGTTCTTGTTCTCGGAATAGATTTTCTTGATCTGTTTAAGTTGTTATTGTGATGCAGCTTCTTCTAGTATTCTTGTTCTGGTTTTTAAAAAATGTTCTTGTTCTTGTATGTTTAAACTGTTATTGTTCTTGTGATGCAGGTTATTGTTCTTGTGATGCAGAGTGGAGAGTTCAGGTCTTGTGGTCGAGGAAATCCGTGTATCTCACGAGTCTTGTAGTGTTGTGTCACAAGTCTCTTGTACTCTTGTGTCACGAGTCTAGTTCTGTTGTGTCCGTGTATCTCAAGTCTTGTATCTTGTAGTGTTTTGTCTCAAGTCTTGTAGTTTTGTTTGTCCGAGTCTTGTAGTGTTTTGTCACAAGTCACAGAATGTTGTAAGTCTTGTAGTGTTGTGTCATGAGTCGAGTCTTGTTCTCTATATAACATTAGCTTCTGCATACGTTTTCTTTCACAAACTCATCTCTCCTTCTCATTGTCACAAAGATCATCTCTCCTTCTTAACAAACAAATCAATTCATCTCCTTTCATTTGATCATCTCCTTCTTAACAAACAAAACAAAACAAAGATCATCTCTTCTTAACAAACAAAACAAACAAAGATCAAGTATTCTCACGGACCAAATACAATTAAAGCCTGGTTCTCTCCAAGTTCGAACAAACCAAACCAAACCAGGACCATCACTTTACTTGGTAAGCCATCATCAAATTAAAGCCTCAATTCTTTTCTTTAGTTACATTACATCAACCATCATCAAATTCTATATAAATTCATATCATCAAGATTATAGAATTTTATATAATATAAATACTATATCATCAACATTATCGAATTCTATATAATATAAAATCTATAGAAATTCTATATAATACAAGATCCTCAAATATTATAATGTTTGTCTATTTTGTTTCAAGATTCTCTAACATCTCATGGCGTCTTCTTCTCATAACGATTTTGAGGATTCATTGGATGACACTTTTGATCAATATTTTGATCAATATTTTGATCAAACATTCGAGAATCTGGTCAATGCTCACGGTGATCAAGAAAACGAAAGAAAGACAAGAAAAAAAAGAATTTTTATTGAACGAAATCGCGAAGAAGGCCATCTCCGGTTATGGAATGATTATTTCAGTGACACTCAAACATATCCAGAAAATGTTTTCCGACGATGATTTAGAATGAACAAGCCATTGTTCATGTGTATTGTTGACCGCCTCTCCAATGAAGTTCAATTCTTTCGTCACACGCAAGACGTTACCGGAAGGCTTGGTCTCTCTACACTTCAAAAGTGTACAGCAGCAATTCGTGTCTTGGTATATGGTTCTGCGCTTGATGCGGTCGACGAATACCTCAGAGTCGGTGCAACCACGGCTCGGTTATGTGTGGAAAGTTTTGTGGAAGCAATAATAGATTTTTTCGGCGATGAGTACCTAAGGAGACCAACGCCTGATGATCTTCAACGCCTACTTCATATTGGAGAGCTTCGTGGATTTCCCGGGATGATAGGAAGCATCGATTGTATGCATTGGGAATGAAAGAATTGTCCCACCGCTTGGAAAGGACAATATTCTCGTGGTTCGGGAAAACCCACAATTGTTTTAGAGGCGGTTGCTTCATATGATCTCTGGATATGACATGCGTTTTTCGGACCTCCAGGTACCTTAAATGATATCAATGTTCTTGATCGCTTAAGCTCCGGAAGTGAATTTCTCGGTGAACGGAAATCCTTATTCAATGGCTTACTATCTCACTGATGGTATTTATCCGAAATGGACAACTTTTATCCAATCTATTTCACTACCACAAGGTTCGAAAGCGGCTTTATTTGCTCAATGTCAAGAAGCTGTCAGAAAAGATGTCGAGCGTGCTTTCGGAGTCTTGCAAGCTTGATTTGCCATTGTTAAAAATCCATCACTTTGTTGGGATAAAGTCAAGATCGAGAAGATTATGAGAGCATGTATCATACTCCTACTCCATAATATGATAGTAGAAAACGAACGAGATCAACACACTCAATACGATGTTTCGGATTTCCAACAAGGAGAAGGCAGCAGAAGTTCACATGTCGATCTCACATATTCACCAGATACCCCTACAAATATCGCCAATCAGATGGGTGTTTGAGTAAGAATTCATGATAAACAAGCGCATCAACAACTGAAACGTGATTTGGTTGAACATATATGGCGTAAATTTGGACGTGATCAAGACAACAACTGAACTTAGATGCCGCTTTCAAATTATTATCGTTTATTTTAGTTATCTTTATTTTAATATTTTTATGTTTTTATTTTAAAATCAATGTTTAAAATGTTATGTTTGACTTTGTTTTATTTAATAAATAAATTTTATCTTTTAAAAAAAAAATTGTTTAAATTTTAGTTTAATATTTTTTTAATTGTTAAAAACCTTAATTAAAAAACTACCAATAAACCACTATAATTAAGTGTATTTTAATAATATCTCTTAGCTTAATGATAATCATTAAAAATTCATTAAGACCCACTTAAGAATCACTTAAGGGTTTTGCCTATAAACATGCTCTAAGTGATCATAACCATAACCCTCTCCCGCTGTTTCGAGCCACCAGCTAACTGCAATATAAAAAATGTGTAATGCAATTGATTGTATAAATTTATGCTCGTGTTAATTTACTTAAATTTATGCTCGTGTTAATCTACTTAAAGCTCATAATAAGAATTTAAGTTGCAGTGTTTTACATAAATTTATGCTCGTGCCAACTTCACAGTGATTAACGGACATTGCTAGAAGTGACCTAGATGCCTCTTTGATTCCATTTCGATTCCACCCAAAGCACGTTCCATGTACGGAATCAATCAATGAACTCTGTCTTATCTTCTTGTTCATTACCCGACAAACAACAGTTTGCTTTTTCCTTTACGAGCTGTGGCAAACAGCTAGTCTTTGTGGTCTTGCAAAGAAATGTCATGTGATCTTGTCCATAATACATTGTTGCTTCCTCTCCACGTCTAAGTTTCTTTTTTCTTCATGATCTTTTTCACTAAATCTCAACAATTTTCCACCTAGGGAAACAGATCAGAACAGACAAAGACGAAAGGAACCTGAGAGATAGATACTCTTGCGATCTAGTAATAAAATGAGAAATCGAATATTATTGGAGCATTTTTATTTTAAACTCTATTTTACTGTGAAAAATAGAGTGGGGTTGGAAATACCTAAAAAGCGAAGTAAAATATATACAGCAAACTGTTAATAGCAACAACAGAAAACATTACTGTATGATAAAGGATGAATAAAACTCGACAATCTCGTCCCCGTCCAAGACATTATTTCATCAAACAATACATTGTTTTGAGCATCTCAGCAGTTTTTGGGAATTGAATACATGGAAATTTCAATAGTACAGAGGCAAAAAGTTTATGATTTGTTCACACCAGGATACAGAATTACAAACCGTTTAGAGACGAGACACAAGAATCGGAAACAGAAGAAGGTAGTACTCACTTTGCGCATAATTTCCTCTAGAGGATGCTACTCTGTTTCGCTTAGGATTGGGACAATCAGAGGATTCATCTGGGCAATATATACAATCGCCCACCTACCACAATCAAAGAGACAAAATGTAAGAAAAATGTGACCAAGCAAGCAAGCAACATATAATCAAACTCGACATTCATAGGTAAAAAGACCAATGTTGATGAGTTTCTTCAGCTATATATGTAGGCTTCCAACTCCTAGAACGGGTTGTTACTTATTTTGTTTCATTTATGTTGTTATATCCACAGGAAAATGATGGTAAGCAAATCGGATTGATGTTGATAGGAAACAACAAGAGGTGTCTTTTGGTAGTATGGAGCAAAACTAAGGAAGAAGAAACACCCGTGACAATGGATGTGGCTAGAAAGCAGCATAATAAAAGAAAAAAGAGTGAGTGTGTTTGAAACATAAAACTTACATCATCCAGCAGCAGACCGTGGCAGTAATGACCAAGGTGAAGTGAAGCCTGAATGAGACAAAACATAGATCAGAAATATTGACTCAAAAGATGGTTACAAAAATCCTAGTCAAAGCAAAGGAACAAGAAACAGAGATGATATAACAAAGCTTAAAGCTTGATGGAAATTAAAAAACAAGAGATTCTAAAATTTCCAGGGCATAAGAATACAACTTGTGACAGTAATTTCTCTTCATTATTCGTCCGTTTGTTACAGATATCATCAAGTATCCAAATTCAAAAAGTCAATGATTCAAATTTATATTTCATATTAACAATTCTCAGTTCCAGCAGCTATTCGAGCAAATCTATATTGATGCAGCAATCAAGTTAAACCTAAACCCCCCCCCCCCCC